>NC_045982.1:575185-730209 GCF_010909765.2 Amblyraja radiata | reverse complement strand
CATCTTTTATTAGCGAGTCATGCTGCAAATTAAATTAAATGGAAATACTCATCATGAGGCCAATTCTGGAGTATGGGGTACAATTTTGGTCGCCTAATTATAGGAAGGATGTCAACAAAATAGAGAGAGTACAGAGGAGATTTACTAGAATGTTGCCTGGGCTTCAGCAACTAAGTTACAGAGAAAGGTTGAACAAGTTAGGGATTTATTCTTTGGAGCGCAGAAGGTTAAGGGGGGACTTGATAGAGGTCTTTAAAATGATGAGAGGGATAGACAGAGTTGACGTGGATAAGCTTTTCCCACTGAGAGTAGGGAAGATTCAAACAAGGGGACATGACTTGAGAATTAAGGGACAGAAGTTTAGGGGTAACATGAGGGGGAACTTCTTTACTCAGAGAGTGGTGGCTGTGTGGAATGAGCTTCCAGAAAAGGTGGTAGAGGCAGGTTCGTTTTTATCATTTAAAAATAAATTGGATAGTTATATGGACGGGAAAGGAATGGAGGGTTATGGTCTGAGCGCAGGTATATGGGACTAGGGGAGAATACGTGTTCGGCACGGACTAGAAGGGTCGAGATGGCCTGTTTCCGTGCTGTAATTGTTATATGGTTATATGGTTATGTCAGCCAGCCTCTGTGGAGATAAAACTGCTCTTTAATGAATGAATGATTAATGCTTTATTATCACATGTGACCAGTCACAGTGAGGTTCTTTGTTTTGTGTGCGCACGGTATGCAAAGAGTCACCATGTAACGGTCAAAGTAACATTGTGTTCCGTTTAGAGTCAGCATGATACAGCGCGGAAACTGGCCCAGTGTGAGAGGGAACGGTCGGTCTTCTTAGACAATTGTGTTGTGTCAAGATCCTCACGTTCACACCAAAATAAATATGAATACATGTGTTGTCATAGTCGTAGAGTCACAGACCTTACTCACAGAAACAGGCCCTTCGGCCCACCTTGTCCAATACTGGGCTAGTCCCATTGCCTGCATTTGGCCCATAGCCCTCTAAACCCTCTGGCAGCTCATTATAGATTCAGACTACCCTCTGAGTGAAAAAAGTTGCCCCTGAGGTCCCTCTTAAATCTCTCCGCCCTCTAATCTTAAACATACACCCTCTAGTTTTAGAATCCTCTACCCTCGGGGAAAAGACTGAGCGTTCACTTTATCCTTCATCATCTTGTACACCTCAAAAGGTACAGAAGTGTGAAAACGCTCACCTCCAGATTCAGGGACAGTTTTCCCAGCAGTTAGCAAGCAACTGAACTACCTATCACCAACTATAGCGCGGTCCTGAGCTACTATCTACCTCATTGGAGATCCTCAGACCATGTTCAATAGAACTTTACTGGGCTTTACCTTGCACTAACCATTATTCCCTTATCATGTATCTGTACACTGTAAATGGCTCGATTGTAATCACATACTATTTTTCCAATGACTGGTTAGCACGCAACCTCGGTACACGTGACAATAAACTGAATTCAACTCAAAGAAAAGGAGGTCCCAGCCTTGCCAACATGTCCCTGTGACTGAGCCCGTGAGCCCAGGGTAGGTGCTGGTTGGTGTAACGCGTGGCATGCTTGCCCGTATGTGGACGGTGATGGGAGAGCGGGCGATCGTCACAGACCTGTAACACTCACCGACGAACGGCTCCAGTCCGGATATTTGCCTTCTCTGTCACCAGAGCAAGGATCTGTTCCCAGTCTGACATCACGTGCTTGGGAATAATCAGCCGGAAAGGTGGGCTCAGCAGGTCACCGTTCCTGAAGATACTGGAGAGACACTCAACATGAGACAGGGTCTCGACCCGAAACATCACCCATTATTTTTCTCCACAGATGCTGCCTGACCCGCTGAGTTACTCCAGCATTCTGTGAAACGTCACCTATCCATGTTCTCCACAGATGCTGCCTGACCCGCTGAGTTACTCCAGCACTCTGTGAAACGTCACCTATCCATGTTCTCCACAGATGCTGCCTGACCCGCTGAGTTACTCCAGCACTCTGTGAAACGTCACCTATTCATGTTCTCCACAGATGCTGCCTGACCCGCTGAGTTACTCCAGCACTCTGTGTGCATCTTCAGCATAAGGCAGACATTGGTGCTGGGAGGTGGGGCTGTGGGGAGCGTGAGGATTGTCCACTGTGGATGAGATGTCAATGAGGGAATGCGTGGACCACGGTTGCTAAAGTGGAGAGGGGGCGTTTGGGAAGGTGGGGGGGGAGGGGGAGTGATTGGGAGGTCTTGCGAACCTCAAGGCTGTGAACCGAGAGAAACATCTTGTATGTTCATAAGTTCATGTCATAGGAGCAGTAGAAGGCCATTCGGCCCATCAAGTCTGCTCCGCCATTCAATCACGACTGATCTATCTCTCCCTCCCTCCCAATCCCATTCTCCTGCCTTCTCCACATAACCCCTGACACCCGCACTAATTTAAACTCGAGCCGGTCACCAGATGGCAGCACCAAGCTGAGCATTGCCTCCTGTGCCCTGCATCAACTCGGTACTTCATCACTGAACCTGGGGAGACAACACAATGTCCAATGTTCATCCCCTTATCATGTATCTGTACACTGTAAACGGCTCAATTGTAATCATGTATTGTCTTTCTGCTGACTGGTTAGCACGCAACAAATGCTTTTCACTGTACCTCGGTACACGTGACATTAAACTCAACTGAACTGAGAAACGACTGTTTTCTTAAATCAGACAACTAGAAACAAGGAACTGCAGATGCTGGTTTACAAAAAAAGTCACAGTGCTGGAGTAACTCAGTGGGTCAGGCAGCATCTGTGGAGAAAATGGATAGATGACGTTTCACACAGTGCTGGAGTAACTCAGCGGGTCAGGCAGCATCTGTGGAGAACATGGATAGATGACGTTTCACACAGTGCTGGAGTAACTCAGTGGGTCAGGCAGCATCTGTGGAGAACATGGATAGATGACGTTTCACACAGTGCTGGAGTAACTCAGCGGGTCAGGCAGCATCTGTGGAGAACATGGATAGGTGACGTTTCAGGTTGGGACATGCTGAGTTATTTGCGTATAGTTATGCAGTGAGAGGGGACACTGGCTAACTCCAGGCCGGTAGCTATTAGAGGCGGTGAGTGAGGGTTGCAGTACTCACTTCACGATGCACGGCATGTGTATACACTTCTTCCAATGGCCAGACACATTCCTCCTGCAGGAGTAATCGACCCGCGTCTGAAAGCAAACATAACAGAGATGCTGTTTACTCACTTTGTGCCGGTGCAGAGTTTTAGACAATGAATTGATGGCCTTGTTTTGCAGGCTATCAAACCAAAGCAGATATACCATACATAGATACAATCCGTTCAAACTCCAGTACAATAGGTGGAGCAAAGGGGAAGATACAGAGTGCAGAATATAGTTCTCAGCATTGTAGCATCAGCATCAGTTCCACAGACAAAGTCCAATGTCCGCAATGGGGTAGAGGTGAATCGGACAGTAGCCTAGCTTATGGAAGGGCCGTTCAGAAGCCTGATAACAGAGGGGAAGAAGCTGTTCCTCAGTCTAGTGAAACAGGTGCGGGGAACATACCTGTGCAGGTGCAAAGCTCCAGAGAGAGGGAGGGTGAGGTGGGACGGAGATCATGTCACTGAACGTACAAAGGGAGGACAATTGTACAGATATATGGTCAGGAAGAGTCCAGAGGGTGCTGGACAAATGCAGGCCAGACTTGCCCAATGTGGCAACGTAATGAACACAGACAAGATGGGCCGAAGGGCTTGTTTCTGTGCTGTACTGCTTTAGTTTAGAGATACAGCGTGGAAACCCCAAACACTAACACTATCTACACATACTAGGGGCAATTTACAATTTTTACTAAAGCCAATTAACCTACAAACCTGAACATCTTAAGAGTGTGGAAGGGAAACCAAAGCACCCAGAGAAAACCCACACAGTCACGGGGAGAATGTACAAACTCTGTACAGACAGCTCCGCAGGTCAGGATCAAACCTGGGTCTGTGGCGCTGTGAGGTAGCAGCTCTACCTGCTGCACCACCGTGACGTTCTACTGCCACTGGCCCACAGTTACACTGCATGTGTACCTCTTCCACTCTGACCATTACATCCCCATTGTCCTTGAGGTGTTGGCTGGACCAGAGGATCTCAGCAGTAAATCCTGGACTGCACCCGTCCCAGCCACTCAAGCCCAACGCCAGAGTAATCAAGAGGAACTGCAGATGCTGGTTTATACCAGGGATGGACGCAATGTGCTGGAATAACTCAGTGGGTCAGGCAGCATCCGTGGAGAACATGGATAGGTGACATTTCACAGAGTGCTGAAGTAACTCAGCGGGTCAGGCAGCATCTGTGGAGAACATGGATAGGTGATGTTTCACAGAGTGCTGGAGTAACTCAGCGGGTCAGGCAGCGTCTGTGGAGAACATGGATAGGTGACGTTTCACAGAGTGCTGGAGTAACTCAGCGGGTCAGGCAGCATCTGTGGAGAACATGGATAGGTGACATTTCACAGAGTGCTGGAGTAACTCAGCGGGTCAGGCAGCATCTGTGGAGAACATGGATAGGTGATGTTTCACAGAGTGCTGGAGTAACTCAGCGGGTCAGGCAGCATCTCTGGAGAATATGGATAGGTGATGTTTCATAGACATTTGGAGAGATACATGGATAGGACAGGTTTGGAGGGACATGGGCTAAACGCAGGGCAGGTGGGACTAGTGTAGATGGGGCATGTTGGTTGGTATGAATGAGTTGGGCCGAAGGGCCTGTTTCCATGCTGTGTGACTGACAGTGTAAGTAGCGTATTCACACCTCGAGTCTCACACCTTGTGCTGTCCACCACTTTAATTAACGTGAAGCACAAGAGCAGCAAGTGCAGTGTAAATGCAAGCTGAGTTTCCATTATTGGTAGTAACTGGATTGCAAACAGTGTCACCCTGTACTAAACCCAAACACTGTAACCACAAGAACATTATCTCTTGCTGCAGCATCTCGACAGACTCACCATCGCCCCATTCTTTCTTCTGTTTCCATTTGGTTTTTGATTCCTTTTTTGCAAATAACTAATGAAAGAAAGAAATGATATTAATTAGGCAATGGTTCGGAAGGCAGATGGTGAAGCTGGTTTGATGAAAGAACCGTGACTGGGGAAAAAACAAAGCGCCAACAATCTCTGTCTCCACATCTGTTCTCAAAAGGAAATTGAATGTCTCCAACATCACTGTCTTTACACACAGGGGGCGCGAAATTAGATTGGATATCAAAATTATACAGCAATTGCTTCATTTTATACACCAGTAACGGAGGCAATGTGCCATCAGCTGCCAGTTATTGAGAGACTCTGGGTCTTTGCAGTTTGTGTGTTTGTACCTTACAACCATCCCCACTGTGGAATTACAATTCAGTTCATTAAGTGGGCATTATGGGGGTGGCACAGTGGTGCAGCAGGTAGTGCTGCTGCCTCACAGCTCCAGAGACCTGGCTTCCATCCTGACTACAGGTGCTGTCTCTACGGAGTTTGTACCTTCTCCACGTGACTGTGTGGGTTTTCTCCGGATGCTCAGGTTTCCTCCCACATTCCAAAGCCATATAGGTTTGTAGGTTAATTTGGCTTCCGTAAGATTGTCCCTAGTGTGTAGGATAGTGTTAGTGCACGGGGTGATCAGTGGTCAGCGAGGTCTCGCTTCCTCGCTGTATCTAAAGGAGAAGGCGACCATCTGGTTCACTGCTGTCCTTCAGTGAAGTGAATCCACCTGAGGCAACGCTGCTGTTTGTTACATCCTGATGCTCCTTGTGTCAAATCACTCTGAGTGTGGGAGTTTGTTTAGTTTAGAGATACAGCGCAGAAACAGACCCTTCGACCCACTGAGTCCGCATTGACCAGCGATCCCTGCACACTAACACTATCCTACACACACTAGGGACAATTTTTACATTTATACCAAGCCAATTAATCTACAAACCTGTACATCTTTGGAGTGTGGGAGGAAACCGAAGATTTCGGAGAAAACCCACGCGGGTCACGAAGAGAACGTACAAACTCCGTACAGACAGCACCTGTAGTCAGGATCCAATCCGGGTCTCTGGCGCTGTGAGCGATGTAAGGCAGCAACTCTACAGCTGCGCCACCGTGCCACATGGGAGGGGAAAGAGTTCTGGGTGAGAGGGGCAAGTCGGGTCGAATTTACTGTCGGATGTACTGGTGCGGTGAGGTACAGGTGGGGTACAGGTGGCGTACAGGTGGGCTACAGGTGATGTACAGGTGATGTACAGGTGGGGTGCAGGTGGGCTACAGGTGTGGTGGGGTACAGGTGGGGTGGGGTACAGGTGGGGTGCAGGTGGGCTACAGGTGTGGTGGGCTACAGGTGTGGTGGGGTACAGGTGGGGTGGGGTACAGGTGTGGTGGGGTACAGGTGTGGTGGGGTACAGGTGTGGTGGGGTACAGGTGCGGTGGGGTACAGGTGGGGTGGGGTACACGTGGGGTACAGGTGGGGTGGGGTACAGGTGTGGTGGGGTACAGGTGTGGTGGGGTACAGGTGGGGTACAGGTGTGGTGGGGTACAGGTGGGGTACAGGTGGGGTACAGGTGGGGTGGGGTACAGGTGTGGTGGGATACAGGTGTGGTGGGGTACAGGTGGGGTACAGGTGTAGTGGGGTACAGGTGGGGTGGGGTACAGGTGGGGTGGGGTACAGATGGGGTACAGGTGTGGTGGGGTACAGGTGGGGTGGGGGTACAGGTGGGGTACAGGTGTGGTGGAGTACAGGTGGGGTGGGGTACAGGTGGGGTACAGGTGATGTACAGGTGGGGTGGGGTACAGGTGGGGTGGGATACAGGTGGGGTACAGGTGATGTACAGGTGGGGTGCAGGTGGGGTACAGGTGGGGTGGGGTACAGGTGGGGTACAGGTGGGGTACAGGTGCGGTGAGGTACTGGTATGATGACAATCGTGCTCACAGCATCACAGGCAAATAGACGACACACACACAAGTGAAAATAATCTATAAATTCTGCAAGACGTTGAAAAGATTAAACAAGACATTGGTGTAAAACACAGTTAGTGAACAAGTCCACGTTAGTACAAGTGGTGGTGCGTGGTGTTCCGTTGCTGAGGTGGGATCAGGGTCGTGAGGGTCGGTTCAAGAACCTGATGGTTGCAGGAAAGTATCTGTTCCTGAACCTGGTGGTGAGGGACTTGAGGTTTCTGTAGCTCCTGCCGGCCGGCAGCTGTGAGACCAGGGCACAGCCCGGATGGTGAGCATCCTTGATAGTCGATGCCGCCTTGAGGTAGCGCCCGGTGTTGATGCTTTCTGTGGAATAACGTTGTCACACAGGAGGTGGTACGCGGATAGAATAAGACAACATTTAAAAGGTACTTGGACGGGGTCACAGATAGGGAAGTTTTTGAGGGGTGTAGGATAGACACAGATAGGGGAGTAGCTTGGTCAGCATGGATGCGTTGGGCAGAAGGGCCTGTCTCCATGTTGGATACCTTGACACTCTATGACCCTCCAGGAACAGCTTCACTGATGAAGGGTCACGACCCAAAATGTCACCGAACCATGTTCTCCACAGATGCTGCCTGACCCGCTGAGTTACTCCAGCACTCAGCTTCCTTTCACCAAATAGACCATTCAGCCCCACCACCTCCTCCTAGCCCATTATGGACAACCAGCAAAGGCTGGCATTGTGAATGACACCTAGATTCCACGGCAGAAATGTACGTCTGGAATATTGTGAGCAATTTGTTGCCCCATATCTGAGGAAGGATGTGCTGGCTCTGGAGAGGGTCCAGAGAAGGTTCACGAGAATGATCCCAGGAATGAGTGGGTTAACCTATGATGAGCGTGTGTCGGCACTGGGCCTATACTCGCTGGAGTTTAGAGGAATGAGGGGGGACCTCATTGAAACTTACCGAATGGTGAAAGGCCTGGATAGAGTGGATGTGGAGAGGATGTTTCCACTAGTGGGAGAGTCTAGGACCAGAGGGCACAGCCTCAGAATTAAAGGATGTTCCTTTAGGAAGGGGATGAGGGGGAATTTCTTTAGTCAGTGGGTGGTGAATCTATGGAATTATTTCCCATAGAAGGCTTTAGAGGCCGTCATTTGGTATTTTTAAGGCAGAGATAGATAGATTCTTGATTAGTACGGGTGTCAGGGGTTATGGGGAGAAGGCAGGAGAATGGGGTTGAGAGGGAAAGATAGATCAGCCATGATTTGATAGTGGTCGAAGTGATGGGCCGAATGGCCTGATTCTGCTCCTATCATTAATGGACATGAGTGTACAGGTGTGGTTGGGCGAGTGTCAGACTGTCGCCGTTCCCCTTGTGAGCGCAGGGTGAGTGTTCAGCCACACCGCCCTGCCCAGTATCGCTGACTCCAAGCCAGGACTTGGCTCTGAAGCCAAGCTGAAGTCAGTTCCTTTGGTCGTCAAAGTAAATTCCTTTGACCACACGTCAAGTTTGCCCCGGAGTGTAGACACAAACTCAGCGAGTCGAAGCAACATAGAAACATAGAAAATAGGTGCAGGAGGAGGCCATTCGGCCCTTCGAGCCTGCACCGCCATTCAATGAGATCATGGCTGATCGTCCCCAATCGATAACCCGTGCCTGCCTTCTCCCCATATCCCTTGATTCCACTAGCCCCTAGAGCTCTATCTAACTCTCTCTTAAATCCATCCAGTGATTTGGCCTCCACTGCCCTCTGTGGCAGGGAATTCCACAACTATCAGCCACCTCCAGAAACCGCTGATACACTTATGATCAGATCCAGGGCCGGTGGCCACACGAGGGGGGTTGTGTTTCTGCCGGGTTTGTGATAACCTTCGAACATTCCAAAGTGTTTTCTAACTTCTGTACCTGCTGTACCTGCTGTACCTGCTGTACCTGCTGTACCTGCTGTAACTGCTGTACCTGCTGTACCTGCTGTAACTGCTGTACCTGCTGTACCTGCTGTACCTGCTGTAACTTCTGTACCTGCTGTAACTTCTGTACCTGCTGTACCTGCTGTACCTGCTGTACCTGCTGTACCTGCTGTAACTGCTGTAACTTCTGTACCTGCTGTACCTGCTGTAACTTCTGTACCTGCTGTACCTGCTGTACCTGCTGTAACTGCTGTAACTTCTGTACCTGCTGTACCTGCTGTAACTGCTGTACCTGCTGTACCTGCTGTAACTTCTGTACCTGCTGTACCTGCTGTACCTGCTGTACCTGCTGTACCTGCTGTAACTGCTGTACCTGCTGTAACTGCTGTACCTGCTGTAACTGCTGTACCTGCTGTACCTGCTGTACCTGCTGTAACTGCTGTACCTGCTGTACCTGCTGTAACTGCTGTACCTGCTGTACCTGCTGTACCTGCTGTACCTGCTGTAACTGCTGTACCTGCTGTACCTGCTGTAACTGCTGTACCTGCTGTAACTGCTGTACCTGCTGTACCTACTGTACCTGCTGTACCTGCTGTAACTGCACGCTTACACAATGAGCAGAACTACACCCCAAATACAAAATGCAGCAGTAACTCAGCAGGTCAGGCAGGCAGCATCTCTCCATGTTCCCCACAGATGCTGCCTGACTGACCCGCTGAGTTACTCCAGCACTGTGTGTCTAGGTAACGCTTTGGGTCAGAACTACATCTTACCCCTCCGAACTTTTAATTTCTCCCCTTTCACCTTAAACCTGTGTTCTCTAGTTCTAGACTCTCAATACAATACAATACAATACAATTTATTTGTCATTTGGACCCCTTGAGGTCCAAACGAAATGACGTTTCTGCAGCCATACATTACAAAACAAAAAGACCCGAGACACACACAATTTACACAAACATCCATCACATCGCTGTGATGGAAGGCAAAAAACTTATCTCTCCACTGCACTCCAGCTCTGGGATAAAGAACCTAACTCTGCCACTCATCTCCGTTCAGTCTCCTATACCCTAGTGAGTATAAAGCCAGTCCATCAACTCTCTCCCTATAACTACTGCCCTCCATTGCATGCAATGTTGTAGTGTGTAGGAAGGAACTGCAGGTGCTGGTTTAAACTGAAGATAGACACAAAATGCTGGAGTAACTCAGCAGGACAGGCAGCATCTCTGGAGAATGTGGACAGGTACAAAGTGCTGGAGTAACTCAACGGGTCGGGCAACATCCCTCAAACCTTTTGTTATGTTGGCTTTTGTTGTCAAACGTTCCCACTGCCACAGGGATGGGCAGTGAATGTTGACCTTGGCAGCCGTGCCAGTATCCCATTAAAAAAGAGCAACATTTCAAACAAAGATCTCTTGGGGCAATTAAAGCTGAACATAAAAGTAGCATTTGTACTCGATGTAGCTGATGTGTTTTAAATATTCCCATCCCAACTTCGCTTTACCACTGATACCTGCGCTGCCACGCTGCAGGTGGTCGATCCTCACTGGGTCAACCCTCAGCTAACCCATCATCATCATATCGTCTCTCACACAAATTGAATGTTCTGAATTCCTTTCTCCAGAAACTGTTGTAATTAATCACAGTTCTGTTACTAGACGGTGTCACTGAAATGCACTGCGTAAATATGATTTATTATTAATCCTCCAGCTCTTAGATTAATACTTACACCAGCTCACTCATAAACTTAACTGTTCATTAACAAACTCCTTTACATTCAAATTTATGTAAAGTGGTCACTAGTAAAATCACGGTGACAAATTTGCTTTTAAGTATTGATTTGTTTTACTATTATAAACAAAACTGATTTGTTTAGGAAGCACGGTTTATACAAAGTACTTTTTCTCACACAGGTGGGTGTACAGAACGAGCTGCCAGATGAGGTAGTTGAGGCTGAGACTATAACAACATTTAAAAGGCATTTGGACCGTTACATGGATACGACAGGTTTGGAGGGATATGGGCCAAAAGCAGGCAGGTGGGCCTAGTGTAGCCATCTTGTCGGGCAGGGCTGAGATGGGCCGAAGGGCCTGCTTACGACTCTGTGATGCTCTGACTTTCATTGATATATTACACATTGTAATTATATTTCACAAATATCTGTCCATAACTCTTCTAGTTCATTTTAACAATACATTTAAAATGTCATGTGATATTTACAGGATTTGTAACCCCACCCCCGCTCTCTCTCTGCAGATGCTGCCTGATGTTTTGAATATTCGCAGCAATTCCAGCTGAGAGCTTGCAGACGAGAGGCTGGTGAAGCAAAACTCCAAACCAAGGCTGTGGTTCCAAATGGAGTTGAATAACATAACAGGGAGATGCGTGGGAGAGAGTTAATGAGTGAACCTTGGCACGATGTTGTTGGCACTCTCCATAAATGATGTGGTGGAGGGAACCTTTAATGATGATTTATGGCAGTGGGCACTGCCCCGTGAGGTGAGCTGTTAATGGGAGGAAGATGGATTACTACTTGCCATCTGCCTGCCCATCTCTGCCATGCTGCCTCACAGCCACTCAACTCTCCTCCAATGTTAGGGGACCTCTAACAATACTCCCTTCCCCTTTCGCCCCTCCCTCCCTCTCCCTCCCCTTTTCCCCCCCTCCCTCCCTCCCCCTCCCGTTTCTATCCCCCCCTCCCCTTTCTCCCTCCCTCCCCTTTCTCCTTCCCTCCCTCCCTCCCTCCCTCCCCCTCCTCTGCACACTGCAAATTGATCGATTGTAATCATGTATTGTCTTTCCGCTGACTGGTTAGCACGCAACAAAAGGCATTTCGCTGTACCTTGGTACATGTGACAATAAACTAAACTGCACTATCCATGTTCCCCAGAGATGCTGCCTGACCCGCCGATTACTCCAGCACCTGCAGTTGGATAGAAACACAGCAAATAGGTGCAGGAGTAGGTCATTCGGCCCTTCGAGCCAACACCACCATTCAATATGATCATGGCTGAACATCCAAAATCAGTACCCCGTTCCTGCTTTCTCCCCATATCCCTCGATTCTGTTAGCCCCAAGAGCTAAATCTCTCTTGAAAGCATCCAGCGAATTGGCCTCCACTGCCTTCTGTGGCAGAGAATTCCACAAATTCACAACTTTCTGGATGAAACGCAAGTTCCTTGTTTGTCAATTTGAAGGTTTAAACGACCTGTCCCATTGAGGTACAAGCAGGTGACCACATACTGTTCTCATGGACTGCCTCAGGGGAACGTTCAGCATCAGAGCTGTCACCTACATCTTCTCCTCATTTAGGAGTCCTTCCTTACTCCTTCCTTTTCCAGTCTGACTTTGAAAACTGCTCCCTATTGCCCCCCCCCCCCCCCCAGACTCCCCCCTCGGTCACTAACAGGGATGTCCACACTTCATCCCATCGGCTTGAGTTCCACCTGATGTGAGACCAATGACCAGTTTTCAATTATTCTCCCGGGTCTCCCCAACTCTTGCTGGGAGTGATGTGCATGAAGGAACTGCAGGTGCTGGTTAACACTAAAGATAGACACAAAATGCTGGAGTAACTCAGCGGGACAGGCAGCATCTCTGGAGAGAAGGAATGGGTGACGTATCAGGTCGAGACCCTTCTTTGGTCAGAGTGATGTCGTCAAGCTGGAAAGGGTGCAGAGGAGATTTACGAGGATGTTGCCAGGATCCGAGGGCCTGAGCTACAGGGAGAGGTTGGGCAGGCTGGGACTATATTCCTTGGAGTGCAGGAGGATGATGAGGAGTGATCTTATAGAGGTGTATAAAATCATGAGAGGAATAGATCGGGTAGATGCACAGTCTCTTGCCCAGAGTAGGGGAATCGAGAACCAGAGGACATAGGTTCAAGGTGACGGGGAGAAATATTTAACAGGAATCTGAGGGGTGAAGTTTTCACACAAATGGTGGTGGGTGTATGGAACAAGCTGCCGGAAGAGATGGTTGAGGCTGGGACTATAGCAATGTTAAAGAAACATTTAGACAAGTACATGGATCGGAGAGGTTTAGAGGGATATGGGCCAAATGCAGGCAGGTGGGACCAGTGTAGCTGGGACATGTTGGCCGGTGTGGGCAAGTTGTCCACATTGTGACCATGTCATTCCAGACGGCCATCACCTCTCCATGGATTACACTGATTAAAGTACTGACCCCACTGTGACCCTACTGTTGGCGCACCTTGTACCTGATGGAACATTATTGATTACTGTACTGGTGTGTATTTGCGTTAATGCAAGTGAGGGCATCTTTAGTTGCCGCCAACTATGAGAATCAAAGACTGTTGAACAAACCAGGACTTAGCAATCCCTGCAGATAGACCCCCATAGCTGGAGTAAGTCCGGCATGTGTACAGGTGTACAGTGTAGGTGAGGAACTACAGGTGCTGGCTTGTGGCTTTCACTGCATGGGACAGGTTTCGTGGTCGGGAAGAATCTCTCTCAATGAACCTGCCCCCCTGGTGAATGGCCACTCGCTCACACATTCCACTAAACTCGCCTGCACACCGCGTCGACCTTGAAAGGGAATCACTTACTCGATCTTTTTAAACCTCTCGAAGCCCGCGGCCACATAGTGGGAGCCGTTGTGCAGTTCGGGCAAGTCAAGGACTCGATGCCCACCGCTCGGGGTGTAAATATTCCTCACCGCCACCGCCGCCTGGATGTTACTCGTCACTTCGTTCAAGAAAGTCTCAAAGGTTAGAATCTGTCTCTGGTTGATCACAAGTTTCCTCCCGGTGAAGAACGGGTCTCCATTCTTAAAGACCACCACATTCTTGGCCGCAGGGACGGCAGGGACAACGGTGGAGGCCATTCCCGTCACGGTGCTTGCCCCCTGTCCCGCTGGAGTAATGTTCCCGGCCCGGGCGCTGTGGGGCGGAGTGGCGCCGCGGTTACCATGGCGTTGTTCAGCAACGCTGGCGTCGTGTACATAGTTGAGCTGCCAGCGACATACACACACACACTGGCCGCATACTGCACCCTGCCCTGGGGCCGAGTGGCCACATTGGGTTGGAACCCACTTACTTACAGCCCGTTACATGAGGTAGAGACCCCAGTACAGTCTAGTTCAATCACGGTGCAGTCCCAGTACAAACAGTACACTCGCAGTACAGTCCCAGTACAGTCCAGTACAGTTCCTGTGCAGTCCCAGTGCAGTCCCAGTACAATCATGGTGCAGTCCCAGTACAGTCCAGTATAGTCCAGTACCCTCGCAGTACAGTCCCAGTACAAACAGTACACGCAGTACAATTCCAGTACCATCCCTGGGCAATCCCTGTACACTTAGTATTCGAGTGACACAGTGTGGAAACTAGCCCCTCAGCCCAACTTGCCTACACCGGCCAACATGTCCCAGCTACACTAGTCCCACCTGCCTGCGTTTGGTCCATTTCCCTCCAAACCTGTCCTATTCATGTACCTGTCTAACTGTTTCTTAAATGTTGGGATAGTCCCAGCCTCAACTACCTCCTCTGGCAGCTTGTTCCATACACCCACCGTGTGGAAAAGTTACAGCTCGGATTCCTATTGGGAGAGTCTGTGTATCTACCCAATCTATTCTTTTTGTTATTTTCAGTGTGTTTAAAAAGTTTGTGTTAATGTTCTCTGGTTTGTTTTATGTGGGGGAGGGGGGAGGGGGAGGGGAAACTTTTTTTTCAATCTCCTACCTTGCCGGAGATGCAATTGTTTTCCGGATCGTATCTCCGGTCACTCTGCGGCCTAACATCGTGGAGCTGGAGACCTTGCTCGGGACTGACTTTGAGCCCCACCGCGGGGACGTGGACTTACCATTGGAGCCGATCCTTTGCCTGGGATCGACGCTCCAACCACGGCCTGCGGATTTCACCATCGAGGAGCTCGCAGTTTCGAGTAAGAGACCGATGTCGGGAAGCTCCAAAAGCCGCACGACGTTCGACTAGCCCCCCCCCCCCTCCCCAATACAGGAGCTTGATCGCCCCAACGCAGTGGGCCCGAACGCCACCAGCTATGGGAGCCAGGAGCGTCCCGCCAACGGAGGCTCGAGGTCCCTGACCGCTGGAGAACAAAGAAGGGAAGAGATTGAACTTTATTTCGTCTTCCATCACAGTGAGGAATGTGGAGGAGTCACTGTGGTGGACGTTTATGTTAAAATGTATTTTCTGTGTTCTGCTGCTTTTTATTGGTATGACTATATGGTAAATCAAATTCCTTGTATGTTGCAAAACATACTTGGCTAATAAAATATGATTATGATTATTCCCCTCATGAATTTATACAAATGTATTGTACTTCCCAGTACACTCACCCCAGTACAACACCAGCACAAACATAGCACAGTTCCAGTAAGTCCCAGTACATCCCTGGCAGAGAGGGCATTCCCTGTTGCTTAGCCAGCCCGCTGGTTTACCACTGGTTTACAGAAGGCACAATTGGTTCAGTTACTGATAGTGAGACGCATAATCGTAGGTAACAGGATGAAATTGAGACAGCTTTGGAACACAGAACAACACAACAGGCCATTCAGCCCAATGTGATGCCAATTTATACTAACCCCATCTGTTTGCACATGGCTCAATCCTTCAATTCCCTGCCTGTACATTTGTCAGTCCAAACATTGCAATCACATTTGCTTGCACAGATGCTGCCTCTTCTGTACCCTCTTCAAAGCCTCCACTTCCCACAGAGTGACTATCCATTGTGTGCCTACATTATTCCACAAGTAGCATGTCCAAAGTTTAATACAACAGAAACCTGCCTTCCCAAAGTTTACACAGAGGATTCGTGCAACATGTATCACCTGACTTATAGAAATCCAACTTTACCTAAATTTTCCCATTTTTAAACCATTTTCCAAGCTAATAATAATAATAATAATAATAACATGTTTTGTGGTGCTCATCAGTGACAAGATACGATATATGTAACATTTATAACAACCTTTGAAAGACATTTGAACAGTACGTAGATAGGACAGGTTTGGAAGGATGTGGGCCAAACGCAGGCAGGTGGGACTAGTGCAGATGGAGCATCTTGGTCAGCATGGGCTAATTGGATGAAGGGCCTGTTTCTGTGCTGTGTGTGTGTATGTTTCAGTAGCTTAATAATGACAGTTAGGGTGAATGTTCAAAGAAATGAAAGAATTCTAGCAAGTTTTGTTGAGATATGATATGGGTTACTGTAAAAACAAGCATGTCTGACTGTTGATGAGATTTCTTTCCAGCCATTGTCAGGAACAGAAGCCTTCATAAGGCAGGGATTCCCGTACTGATGAGGCCTTCTTCACCACATCCATCTCAGAGAGACATGGACCCTGAGATCCCTCCGTACATCAATGCTACAGATATGCTGCCATTTACTCTACACTTTCCTCTTGCATTTGACCTCACACTTGTCCACATTAAACTCCATCTGCCATTTCCATGCCCAAATTTCCCACTGTTAGGGACTTGATGGTTGGCATGGACCCGGTAAGTTGTGACTCTATACTCACAGTGGTGCAGCGGTAGAGTTGCTGCCTTACAGCATTTGCAGCACCAGAACACCGGGTTCGATCCTGACTACGGGTGCTGTCTGTGCAAAGTTCTCCCAGTGACCGCGTGGGCTTTCTCTGAGATCTTCGGTTTCCTCCCACACCCCAAAGATGCACAGGTTTGTAGGTAAATTGTCTTGGTATGAATGTAAATTGTCCCTAATGTGTGCAGGATAGTGTTAAGGTACGGTAACTACGGGTCGGTGCAGACTCGATGGGCCGAAGGGCCTGTTTCCACACTGCATCGCTAAACTATATTATAAACTGTCCTTCTGGCCTAGTGACATTGTGTGGAGATTGCCTGAGGAATCCCCTTGTGTTCACATTGCCTATCCCATCTGTATTATCTACCTTAGGCGTGGAGGCCAAGCCAGTGGATATATTTTTAACGCGGAGATTGACAGATTCTTAACTAGTGCGGGTGTCAGGGGTTGTGGGGAGAAGGCAGGAGAATGGGGTTAGGAGGGAGAGATAGATCAGCATGATTGAATGAGAGTAGACTTGATGGGCCGAATGGCTAATTCTGCTCCTTTCACTTATCGACATATGTGGAGGGTCTGGTGATCTCAGGTGGACTCTGAGGGTGACCAACGTCTTGAGGAATGGAGCCATGCACTTCAGCGTGCTGGAGGTGGAGGACAACCCTCATGCCATGCATGGACCACTAAATGCCAGACAGATCCAGTGCCTGGTGAACTCTGAAATGTTTCAACTCAGAGATGGACATAAATCCTACAGTCCCAACACATCCGGAAACAAATGTGGACAGGGATGTTCACCCTGGAGCAGAGTCACACTTTGTGATGCTCTCCCCATGTTAATGATGGAGGTGAGGGAGGTTGCAGCACCACAGTCCACACCATTGGGCCAAGAGGTCAAGGGACATTCACTCATAATTCCCATTCCGAATTACATTCCAGATGGGCCTCAACCCGAAACGTCACCTCATCCATGTTCTTCACAGATGCTGCCTGACCCGCTGAGTTACTCCAGCACTCTGTGAAATGTCACCTATCCATGTTCTCCACAGATGCTGCCTGACCCACTGAGTTACTCCAGCACTCTGTGTCCATTTGTGTAAGCTTCTCCATTCCACCCTAGACGGATTGGGAAGTGTAGACAGCATCCAACAGATGCCATGTTGACCACGTGATGCACGGCCAGCTGACAGTGACACAGAGGAAACTGACCCTGCCGACACGACCTCTGACCCCCACCGGTAAACAGACAAGGGCGTGCATCTCTGCACTCTACGGGTTTCACCAACGTTCACTCACCTCTCTGCATGTTTGCTGCTCGGACATAGGACCTGGGTGAGTAAAGCCCTGACCCCCTGCCTGGCTGCACTGACCCATCAGTGGGGACTGACTGACCCGTGCATCAGATCTCGTCACAATCGGTGAGTGACAGGGAGTTACAAAAAGCTGCAGTGAAGTAGCGGCAAGGATTAGCCCGGAGCGAGAGGCATCACACAGGCAATAACACCAGGAGGTGGAGAAGGGATTTTAATTTCCATCAGTTCCTCATTCAGATAACACTTCAGGTCGACAGCTCAAACAGCAAGCAGCCAGACGTTTACTGGGGGTCCCTGGTCTCTGAAGCTACCAGTTGCCATCTTGGTGATTCAAGGGTCTCTCCGTCTCCTCCTCCCTGTGAAAGGAACAGAAACGTGTCACATATCAGACACACAATCTTCCATTCATTCTCATCATCACACTGATAGGGCAGGCATTCCTGCCACTGCCCCAGCCCCACTGCCCCACCACCCCACTGCCCACTGCCTCATGCCCCACTTTTTTTCTTTTTTGTTTTCGTGCCGACCAGTCACCCAGTACACTCGCACCATCCTACACACTAGGGACAATTTACAATTTTTACCAAAGCCAATTAATCTACAAACCTGCATGACTGTGCAATGTGGGAGGAAACCTGGGCATCCGGAGAAACCCCACGTGGTCACAGGGAGAAAGTACAAACTCCGTACAGACAGCACCTGTAGTCAGGATCAAATCCGGGTCTCTAGGGGTTGTGAGGCAGCAACTCTACCGCTGCACCACTGCACTGTGCCAGATATTTGCAGATCAACAAGTTGGGTCAAGTAGAGACCAAACTAGATATGAATAGTAGATTCTGCAGGTGTACAGTGCAGAGTACACTGACCGGTTGCATCACAGCCTGGTTCAGCAACACAACGCCCAGGAACAAAGGAGATTACAGAGAGTGGTGGACACTGCCCGGTCCATCACAGGTACTGACCCCCCCCCCCCCCCCCCCCCCCACCCACCACACACTGCCCGGTCCATCACAGGTACTGACCCCCCCCCACCATACACTGCCCGGTCCATCGCAGGTACTGACCCCACCCCCCCACCACACACTGCCAGGTCCATCACAGGTACTGACCTCCCCACCATCGAAGGGTCTACAGGAGGCAGCCAGCATCATCGGAGACCCACACCACCCTGGCCACGCTCTCATCTCGCTGCTACCATGGGGAAGAAGGTACAGGAGCCTGAAAACCGTGACCTCCAGGTTCAAGAACAGCTTCTTCCCAACAACCATCAGGCTCTTGAACACTGCACAACACTGACCTCAGCAACTGTGATCTAACACGGACTGTGGTTGCATTGATAATTACTGATAATTAATGTATTTTGTTATTGATATTTGATATTGTATATTATTTGTTGAGTTACTGCATTAACGGCTAAGTTGCAGTGTGTTCCGTTGTCGGTGTGTGACAATGGACGTGACACATGGCTCTTGGTTCATGTCATCTCTAACGAGTGGCGCAGAAGGAGATAATTTTTACAAGTAATGCTGACACTTTCCACCGCTCCGCGGCTCAGAACAGATTTATTCAGGTTAATTTAATTTGTTCACTTAACAGAATGTATTGAATAGACTGGATTTGAATCGCGCGCTGCTGAGGTGGGATGTGAACGTACATCCCTGGATCATTAGTCGAGGTCTCTGGATAATAGACCAATAATGAGAGCAGAACACTAGCGCACCCTGATATACATACATTTATTTGCTGACATCTTCAAGACAGTTTTATTGCATCAGAAAGATTGATCTCTGAATTATATTCTGCTTTGAAAATGACATTTATCAAATAAACTGCAGCAATAAATTGCAATTTTGTTCAAAAAGATTAAATTGCTGGGATTTTACAGCAACTTTCACCAGAGATGATTGTGCAGTAATGGCAAGGTTAATCACAGTTCCCGTATTAAACGTTATAGCTGGGAAATTGGACTCACTTTCATCAGCTTTTTTATGAGCAAATTTTGCACCAGGTTTTTGCAGCGTTTGGTTGGACTAGCCGGCGTTGCCACTCTGCACAGCAGACATTGGTCCAGATACTCGCTGGCAGCCTGGCAACTTGCCCACCTCATGCATCAGCACCGTCCAGCGGTTAGTGCTTGCCCTGGGTCAGGGTGACACTCCAAATACCCACACATCCGGCCAGAAACACCAGCAGCAAATCCAACCGCACGTTTGAAAACCGTGTTAAAGGCTCATTATGTTCATAAGTTCTAGGAACAGAATTAGGCCATTCGGCCCATCAAGTCTACTCCGCCATTCAATCATGGCTGATCTATCTCTCCCTTCTAACCCCATTCTCCTGCCTTCTCCCCATAACCCCTGCCACCCGTACTAATCAAGAATCGATCCATCTCTGCCTTAAAAATATCCATTGACTTGGCCTCCACAGCCGTCTCTGGCAATTAAGCACCTTCGTCATCATCATTCAGTCGAACAGTACAGGAACAGGGCCCTTCGGCCCTCCTAGTCCATGCCAAACCTTTTACCCATCTTCACCAATCCCATTTGACCACAACTAGGTCTGAATCCTTCCATCACATTGAACAGTACAGCACAAGAACAGGCCCTTCAGCCCACAATCATGGTGCCCAACATGATGCCAAGTTAAACTAATATCCTCTGCCTGCACGTGATCCGTACTCTCTATACCCTCCATTCCCTCCATATCCATGTGACTATCATGTCCATTGTTGACCCAGCAATTACCATGTGGTGTCACACTCAGAAATATAAAGGCTTTGCCCAAAGAACATGAGTTGACCAAACAAGGAGGCAGTACCTGAAATCAGTCAGAGCTTAGAAGGATGAGGGGGCACTCATTGAAATTTACCGAATAGTGAAAGGCCTGGATAGAGTGGATGTGGGGAGGGTGTTTCCACTAGTGGGAGAGTCTAGAACCAGAGGCCACAGCCTCAGAATAAAAGGACCTTCCTTTAGAAAGGAGATAAGGAGTAATTTCTTTAGTCAGAGGGTGGTGAATCTGTGGAATTCATTGCCACAGTAGGCTGTGGAGGACAAATCAGTGGATATTTTTAAGGCAGAGAGATAGATTCTTGATTAGTACAGGCTCTGAGGTTATAGGGAGAAGGCAGGAGAATGGGCCTAGAAGGGAGAGATAGATCAGCCATGATTGAATGGCAGAGTAGACTTGATGGGCCGAATGGCCTAATTCTGCTCCTATCACATGAACTCTTTGAACTAATGCATAGCAGTTTCTGAGCTGAATTCTAAAGGGCTTCCAGTAATTTGACAATGTCTTTGGTTGATGTTCTGTGCTCTGGGTCAAGAGCAGAGTAGTCTTGATGGGCCGAATGGCCTAATTCTTCTCTTGGAACTTATGAAATGGGAGATGGTGCATTGCAAATTTCTGGCCATTTCTGATGGATGCAGTCACTGTACCCACATTGATCATTGGCCCTGCTTTAGCCCTTTACCTCTGCCCTTTATGCTCAGCAGCCACTGTTAGATGGGTAGGCAAAGATAGAAACGTAGAAACATAGAAAATAGGTGCAGGAGAAGGCCATTCGGCCCTTCGAGCCTGCACCGCCATTCAATATGACCATGGCTGATCATCCAACTCAGTATCCTGTACCTGCCTTCTCTCCATACCCCCTGATCCCTTTAGCCACAAGGGCCACATCTAACTCCCTCTTAAATATAGCCAATGAACTGGCGTCAACTACCTTATGTGGCAGAGAGTTCCAGAGATTCACCACTCTCTGCGTGAAAAATGCTTTTCTCATCTCGGTCCTAAAGGATTTCCCCTTTATCCTTAAACTGTGACCCCTTGTCCTGGACTTCCTCAACATCGGGAACAATCTTCCTGCATCTAGCCTGTCCAATCCCTTAAGAATTTTGTACGTTTCTGTAAGATCCCCCCTCAATCTTCTAAATTCTAGCAAGTAAAAGCCGAGTCTATCCAGTCTTTCTTCATATGAAAGTCCTGACATCCCAGGAATCAGTCTGGTGAACCTTCTCTGTACTCCCTCTATGGCAAGAATGTCTTTCCTCAGATTAGGACCACAACTGTACGCAATACTCCAGGTGTGGTCTCACCAATATCCTGTACAACTGCAGTAGAACCTCCCTGCTCCTACACTCAAATCCTTTTGCTATGAATGCTAACATACCATTCGCTTTCTTCACTGCCTGCTGCACCTGCATGCTTACTTTCAATGACTGGTGTACCATGACACCCAGGTCTCGCTGCATCTCCCCTTTTCCTAATCGGCCACCATTTAGATAATAGTATACTTTCCTGTTTTTTGTCACCAAAGTGGATAACCTCACATTTATCCACATTATACTGCATCTGCCAAACATTTGCCCACTCACCCAGCCTATCCAAGTCACCTTGCAGCCTCCTGGCATCCTCCTCACAGCTAACACTGCCCCCCAGCTTTGTGTCATCCGCAAACTTGGAGATGTTGCATTCAATTCTCTCGTCCAAATCATTAATATATATTGTAAATAGCTGGGGTCCCAGCACTGAGCCTTGTGGTACCCCACTAGTCACTCCCTGCCATTCTGAAAAGGACCCGTTTACTCCTACTCTTTAACCATATAACCATATAACCATATAACAATTACAGCACGGAAACAGGCCATCTCGGCCCTACAAGTCCGTGCCGAACAACTTTTTTCCCTTAGTCCCACCTGCCTGCACTCATACCATAACCCTCCATTCCCTTCTCATCCATATGCCTATCCAATTTATTTTTAAATGATACCAACGAACCTGCTGCCTACCAACGAACCTTTGCTTCCTGTTTGCTAGCCAGTTCTCTATCCACATCAATACTGAACCCCCAATACCATATGCTTTAAGTTTGTATACTAATCTCTTATGTGGGACCTTGTCGAAAGCCTTCTGAAAGTCCAGAAATAACACATCCACTGGTTCTCCCTTATCCACTCTACTAGTTACATCCTCGAAAAATTCTATAAGATTCGTCAGACATGATTTACCTTTCGTAAATCCATGCTGACTTTGTCCAATGATTTCACCACTTTCCAAATGTGCTGCTATCCGATCTTTAATAACTGACTCTATCAGTTTCCCCACTACCGATGTTAGACTAACTGGTCTGTAATTCCCCGTTTTCTGTCTCCCTCCCTTTTTAAAAAGTGGGGTTACATTAGCTACCTTCCAATCCTCAGGAACTACTCCAGAATCTAAAGAGTTTTGAAAAATTATCACTAATGCATCCACTATTTCTGGGGCTACTTCCTTAAGTACTCTGGGATGCAGCCTATCTGGCCCTGGGGATTTATCGGCCTTTAATCCATTCAATTTACCTAACACCACTTCCCGGCTAACCTGGATTTCACTCAGTTCCTCCATCTCATTTGACCCGTGGTCCCCTGCTCTTTCCGGCAAATTATTTATGTCTTCCTTAGCGAAGACGGAACCAAAGTAGTTATTCAATTGGTCTGCCATGTCCTTGTTCCCCATGATCAATTCACATGTTTCTGACTGCAAGGGACCTACATTTGTTTTAACTAATCTCTTTCTCTTCACATATCTATAAAAACGTTTGCAGTCAGTTTTTATGTTCCCTGCCAGTTTTCTTTCATAATCTATTTTCCCTTTCCTAATTAAGCCCGTTGTCCTCCTCTGCTGGACTCTGAATTTCTCCCGTGCTCTGGTAGGCTACTTTATACTTGTCATAAAAGTACACAGTTGAAAAAAGCCAGTTTGCAAATCAAAACTCAATTTTGTAAATATCGGGATGAAATTAACAATTACGAATATATTTTAGGGAATGACAGAATAATTTGTACCTTTTCCCAAAGACAGTGATTCAGCAGACTATTGCATGCTACTACACGATTGGATTTGTGTGAATTTGACCATTGCTGATGCTGGAAGCCACATACTAGTGTGTGGCATTGACTCTTCAGAAGTTCAGAACAGTTCCTATCCCACTACAATCAGTCTGAAGAAGGGTCTCGACCCGAGGCCTAACCTGCCCATGTTCTCCACAGATGCTGCCTGACCCGCTGAGTTACTCCACCATTCTGTGAAACGTCATCTATCCATGTTCTCCACAGATGCTGCCTGACCCGCTGAGTTACTCCAGCACTCTGTGAAACGTCACCTATCCAATGTTCTCCACAGATGCTGCCTGACCCGCTGAGTTACTCCAGCACTCTGTGAAAAGTCACCTATCCATGTTCTCCACAGATGCTGCCTGACCCGCTGAGTTACTCCAGCACTCTGTGAAACGTCACCTATCCATGTTCTCCACAGAAGCTGTCTGACCCACTGAGTTACTCCAGCACTCTGTGAAACGTCACCTATCCATGTTCTCCACAGATGCTGCTATAGAAGTTATATAGAATGTATATAGAAGAAACACGTTATTTCTTAATTTTACCAATATGTTTCAAACATTTATTAAAGCTCGCAGATGTCAGCTATTTTTATGTGATCAGAAGTCAAGGTCCAAAAACATGTTATTGCTTAGTTTATTTTGCTTTAGCTTAGAACATCATGGTAACTCAGAGATTGGAGATAAAGGGCAAGGACAGTAAGAGGTTAAAGTTAGTAAAAACATGCATGCTAAGCAGCCAAAGATAAGAACTGAAATTGTATTAAAACGCTGCCTGAAATTATGGATCAGAGAACATTTGGAGAGTGGCCAAGCTGTACTATCTCTGAATGTTCCAGGCCCAGATTTGTGCAAATTAAAGGCTTTTCGTCTTCTTGAAGAATTCTCCGTGTCTGTGTCATCTTATCCTAACTTTGAGTCTTGTAAACCACGACAAATTGGCGCTGCGAGCAGGGTCGGTAAGAGACCATTAATTAAAAGACAAGTAGCCCAGGGCCTTCCCAGCCCCCAATGTGGCTCTTAAGGACAACAGGACAAAGGTGGCCACCTAAAAACGAGGCGGTTTTCCGCTTCATTTGGACTAATAACCTGTTGTTCATGATAAGCCATTGGGGACACAGAAGTGCCTAGGTAGTTAGAAGGTCTCTCCGACCCAAGAATCTGGCACTAAATTGTTCTAAAAAGGAGAACCGGGAGGATTGTCCAAGAAGGCCGTGCTGTGTGTGGTGAGTAATAATAGTTGTGATAAGAAAGTAATGTGATAGCATTAAGTGTATTAAGACCTCGTGGTTACCACCCTGAGAGGTCAGGGGTTTACACGGGCGAGGCAGGTATTAAGACCTCGTGGTTACCACACTGAGAAATCAGGGGGTTGCACGGGCGAGGCTGGTATTGTGTGGACAACGCCTTGGGTGACCAGGGGTCATACAGGCAAAATACGAATTTGGGGTAGGTGCGTGGCAGAAGGTGTACACAGTGATAGAATATTGTAGAATATCAGAAAGTAGAATAGCAATAATAAGTGTATGGTTTAAGGACTGAGTGTCTTAACTATTTGTGGAGATAAGCTTTCAGCATTCTTTAAGCTGAGAGATCAGAAAATAAATGTGTTTCCTTTGTCTGGAAATTAATTGGAGTGGTGTGTGGTCAGATGTTGAGTGACTAGGATTTTGATTGGTTGTGATTTAGTGGGGTGTGGTTAGAATTTGAGTGACGGTGAGTCTGACTGGTCACGATCTGAATCAATGTCCAATCACAGCGTTTGGGAACCTGACTGATGGAGGATTGGATCATCCTACTTTGGCTTGGGAGGGAGATAAGAATTATATAAATGAACCTATTTGAAACATATGGATACTACTCAGGGTATAAATGGAATATAACAAAAACACAAATTCTTTCATTCAATTATTCTCCATCCCAACAAATCAGAGAGGCATATAATCTGAAATGGAACTCTAAAACAATGCAGTATCTTGGTGTAACTATAACCAAAACACTTTCCAACTTGTTTGAAACTAATTATAACAAAATTGAAGAAAACATCAAAAAGGATTTTGAAAGGTGGTCGACCCTTCCTCTAGACTTCAGTGCCAGAATACAAACGGTAAAAATGAATATCCTACCTAAACTACTATATTTATTCCAATCTCTCCCAATTAATGTCCCCTGAGATAAATTCATAGCCTGGGATAAAATGATCTCTAGATTCATTTGGAATAGCAAAAAGCCAAGAATAAAACCAACAACACTTCAACTGCCGACAAGCAAGGGTGGAATGGCTTTACCAAATCTGAGGAAATACTTTTATGCAGCTGAACTCAGACCTCTGGCTTGTTGGTGTAGACCTGATTATGAATCTCCATGGAAAAAATTGGAAAGGGAGATACAGGGTTACCAGACCCAGATTCTGGTGGGAGACAAATATCTGAGAGGGGCTTTGAGACATGCTATGGATCCAATAGTAGCATTTACGTTAGAAATATGGAATGTTATAGTAGAAAAATACAAATTAAAAAGAGGGGTTCACGCATTGAAGTGGTTCGCATATGACTCAAAGTTTAAGCCAGGGGTGTATGATTCAAGATTCAAAGAATGGGCACAAAAAGGCATAACGGCAATGTATACAGTTTCAGAAAATGGCGAGTTTATGAGCTTCCAAGATTTAAAGTCAAAGTATGGTCTCGAAAACAAAGATTTTTTTAGATACTTGCAATTAAGAGACTACTTTACAAAATAGATAAGGCCAGAACTGGATGAAACTTCAGATAATGTGATCAAGGTGATTGTGGATGCATACAAACAGAAGGGGTCTCGGGTCATCTCTGCTTTCTACCAAGCTCTGGTGGGAAGCGGGGGAGAATCAACGCTCTACATAAAAACAAAATGGAAAGCAGAATTAAAGATTCAAATAACAGAAGAACAATGGTATCAAATGTGTGAAACACAATGCTCACCCACAAGCTCACTAGTATGGAGAGAATTTTGCTGGAAGAATCTATCTCGCTTTTTTATAACACCTAAAATAAAAAGCGGACAACTTGCTGTCCAACAACACTGTTGGAGGCTGTGTGGGAGTACGGAGGCAGACCACTCGCATATTTTCTGGAACTGTGTAAAGATAAGGCCATACTGGGAAAATGTTAATGCAGCTGTAAATAATATCTTGGGTTATAAAATCCCAAATACCTGCCCTGTGATGTATCTGGGGCGTATTAAAGATATTGTAAAAATAGAAGATACATATTTGATTAAAGTTTTGCTTGCAGCAAGTAAGAAGGCCATTACCAGGCAGTGGCTTAATGAAAAAAGTCCAAAACAGGAACAGTGGTTAGAAATTGTGCGAGACACCTTTAATATGGAGAAATTGACATATTCCTTGAGAGTCAAGGAGAATTCATTTGAGAAGATCTGGGAAAAATGGACCGTTTATTTGAGCCATGACACCAATTAGATAAATGCCGAGCTAGATATGGGAAGCTTGCGTTATATAGAACTAGATGGTATGTTTATATGAATATTGAATTATCTCCAGATAACTAATCAATGTAATGTTTTTTCTTTTTTTAATTTGGTAAGTGAACCACACGGTCTTATTCCAATTTTTTAATATATTTACTTCTTTTTTTTTTCCCTCCTATCTACTTATTTTTTTATTTTGATTGCTGTTTTTCTTACTTTGTTTTATTTATGGTGATGGTGTTGCACTGTTTTGTAAATATCTCTTAAAAATCAATTAAAATTTAAGTAAAAAAAAAAAAAAAAAATTATATAAATGTTAATTTTGAAATTTTAATACATGTAGAAAATTGAATAATTACCTTTGAAGTAAGAATGGAACGAATGTGATTTGTGCATAAAAACCGGTTTTGAATGAATGAGGAAATTTATATATGTGATAATTATTTTGTTTATTGTATTTGTAGACCACATTGTAAGGGTAAGTAAACAAGTAAGTTTTATTTATATACAGTAGCACGTTTTGAGTCAACTCGCTTTGACATCAAAAGTGTTTTACATAAAATAGATAATAAGTTTCCATAACAATCAGAGAAAAAGGTAAAAAAATTAATTAATAAATAAATAAAATAAAATAGAACACAACAAATTATAGAGTTGAACACAAACGTCCCCCCACAGCAGAATCTAAAATTTCCACTGTGGGTAGGTGTATGTTCCTTTAAATAAATTGGAAGCAATGGGGGAAGGTTACGAACAGCTGTAAGATATCCTCGTAACCTAAAAGGGGAAGTTGGAAAATGTAGGTTGCTTGGTTTTTTCTGATGTTTCATTTAGATTTCTTTTCAGTAAAGTTAATTTGGAAAATTGTTACTAGTGCTAGGAATTGGACATTTAAAATAGTGGTGGGAATGGATTGAAATAATTGGAAATAAGTTAATTAATGAAACATGACCAGCTTTTATGGTTTGTTGTTTTATGGTAAACATGCTGGTTGGAGAAGGGTAATGATTGTTTGGTGAGATTTGAAGAATTTGCTGAGATTTGAGGAAGTGACGTAAGGAAGGCACTTTTAAGGTAAATGTGTGACAAGATGAAATTGTTAATTATGAATTATATGGCCACAGATAAGTTGGAAAAGTGGGGAAAGCGGAAAGGAAAGGAATTAGATACACTTAGGCAGTTTAGTAAGAAAGGAGAGAGAGGCAGTTAGGAGATAACAGAAGTACGAAACAACAGGTGTGAAAGTAATAAAGCAGGAGGAGTCAGTGGAAGATTTAAAACGAAAGGTGAATGAATTTGCAAGGAGGCTAGAATATTTGAGAAGCACAAAATTGAGTTTAGAATAAGAAAGAAGGCATACCAGAAACGATTAAAGTGGGAAGCATAAGGATAAATTGATGAGACTGCTTTAAAAAGAAAAGAGCAGGACAGACACAATTATCCCTTGGGGCTCCCATAAACTGAAAGGGCTAAAAAATACCTCACCCTATATCCCTGATGGGGGAGGAAATGGATTAGGACTTTGGAGGAGGAGAACGTGGGACGATTATTGGCTATGGGAGATTTGAAGGCACTGTTGGTGAAAGTGATAGGAACCACTAAACTGACAGAACTACTGAAGATGGCTGGTATAAAAATGTGTGAACAATGTAATAAGCAATAGCATGCTGTTTGACACAGTCAGGCAGAGGGTATGGCAGGCCCTGAGACAATGTTACCCACTTAAGGTGAACCCCAAGGAATAAAGGGGAGATACACTTGGAGAGGCAAATAATCCAGCAGCCTATCTGGAAAACCAGCTGAAACGGTGGAGAGTTAAAAATGAACAAGAAATAGAAGGCAACCAGTTAATGAACATTATATTCTGAACTACTGTGGTGGATGTCATTCCTCTTAAAGTCAAGCCTAGATTGGAGGAGGTGGTGGGATTGTCATTTATTTCCCACCCCCGATTCAGCGACCAGTTGGTCTCTGTGGTCGAGAAATATCGCAAAGATAGGAGAAAGACTTGCAAACCAGCAGGAAGGGCTTAAAAAGAAAGAGAGTGAAAAAAGAAAGACAATGTTGTCAATAACAACGGATCTGGTTGGAAAGACTGAAGTAAGTGATGAACTGACACAAAGTGAGTCCTATGACAAAACCAAGCAGGGCCAGAGAATTACATGCCAATAATAAATGTCTTTGGGGGAGCGTTTCCTCAAAATGTCCTATCAGAAGTGAAATTAATCTGGATATAAGCCCTAACAAGACTGGGGTCCCCAAGGGAGGGAGGGATTTAAAGGAGGATGTCAAGAAAGGCTAGGATGAGGTAAGGTTTTGAATACTAGCCCCATGTTTTAATCAGATGATAAAGGCAGAGTTGGAAGATGTACCCTTAGAAAGTATTTGATGATGTGGATGTGGATGATTTGTTGGTTTGTTCACAAGTGAGAAGCAATGTAAGAGAGAGAGACATTGTAAGTCTAAAATATTTCAGAATGTAGGACAGAGGATGATGACCTTGGGAAAGGCAGGATATAGTTCAGACTAGATTGGAAAATATGTTGAAATTGTGACGTCATTAAGAAAGATAATGAAGGAAGAAGGACAAACAAGCCTAAATAATGTTTTACAGTTAGAGCTTTTGAATGATGGAGACAAAAAGGTTTTGTTTGTAAATGTTTATTGTTAAAAGGGATCATAATAGCAAGTATGTAGGGTTTGAAATGGTGTATAAGGATGAATTAGACTTTAAGGTAATTAAATTAGAAGCCTGTAACCTTGCTCTGCTCAGTTGGCAGAAATTAAAGGCTTTAAGAGAAGAATGTGACATGAGGGAAAGTGAGAAAGATGAAGTTTATACCGACTAAGCATATGATTATGGAGTTTGTCATATGTTTAGAGCAGTAGGGAAATAGAAAGGCTTTGAGAAAAGCAACGGAGACCAAAAGTTAGCAGTAAAGTTAGACCTGATAAGAGCAATATTGAAGTCAGGGTCACTAGCTGATCAAATGCCAAGCATATAAGAAGGGAAATTAAAGTGCAGACGAATTTAAACCTGGAGATAAGGTGTATGTATGAGATTTCCGAACCACCGACCGATGTTCAGGTAGAAGGTTGATATACATGGTACCATTTCAATCATTACATGAGGGCTGTCCCGCAGCTACGAATAGATAATAGCCCTGACGTAAGTGAACAGGAGGACAAAGAAGTGAGAAAAGAGTAGAGTTTTAACAAGAACGTTGTTTGACATCAGTGGTGGGCAAATTAATGGAAAGGATACTTAAAGATAATATATATAAGAATTTGAATAAATAGGGTAGGATTAGGAAGAATTAGCATGGATTTGTGATTAGAAGGTCATGTTTGACTAATCTTGAATTTTTGAAGAGGTTATTAGGGAAATTGATGAGGGTAAGTGGTGGATGATGTCTAGATGAACTTCAGTAAGGCCTTTGACAAGGTTCAATAAGGAAGTAAGTTTGGTTAAGAAGGTTTAGTAAGGAGTAGCAAGATGGCTTAAAAAGTGGCTGTATGGGAGATGCCAGAGAGTAATGGTGGATGGCTGTTTGTCAGGTTGGAGGTCAGTGACTAGAGGGGTACCTCAGGGATCTGTGTTGGGTCCACTGTTGTTTGTCATGTACATCAATATTCTGGATGCTGGTGTGGTAAATTGGATTAATAAGTATGCAGATGATACTAAGATAGGTGGTGTTGTGAATAATGAAGTAGATTTTCAAAGTCTACAGAGAGATTTAGGTCATTTGGAAGAGTGGGCTGAAAGATGACAGATGGGTTTAATGTTAATAAGTGTGAGGTGATAAATCTTGGAAGGACAAATCAAAATTGGACGTACATGGTAAATGGTTGTGAATTGAGGAATGAAGTTGAACAGAGGGATCTAGGAATAACTGTGCATAGTTCCCTGAAGGTGGAATCTCATGTAGATAGGGTGGTAAAGAAAGCTTTTGGTGTGCTGGCCTTTATAAATCAGAGCATTGTGCATAGAAGTTGGGTTGTAATGTTAAAATTGTACAAAGCATTGGTGAGGCCAATTGTGGAGTATGGTGTACAATTTTGATAGGCAAATTATAGGAAAGATGTCAACAAAATAGAGCGAGTACAGAGGAGATTAACTAGAATGTTGCCTGGGTTTCAGCAACTAAGATACAGAGAAAGGTTGAACAAGTTAGGTCTTTATTCTTTGGAGAGGAAGAAGGTTAAGGGGGGATTGATAGAGGTCTTTAAAATGATGAGAGGGATAGACAGAGTTGACGTAGATAAGGTTTTTCCGTTGAGAGTAGGGAAGATTGAAACAAGAGGACATGATTTGAGAATTAAGGGACTGAAGTTTAGGGGTAACATGAAGGGGAACTTCTTTACTGAGAGAGTGGCAACTGTGTGGAATGAGCTTCCAGTGGAAGTGGTGGAGGTAAGTTCGATTTTATCATTTAAAAATGAATTGGATAGGTATATGGACGGGAAAGAAATGGAGGGTTATGGTCTGAGTGCAGGTAGATGGGACTAGGTGACAGTAAGTGTTTGGCAAGGACTAGAAGGGCCAAGGTGGCCTGTTTCATTGATGTCATTGTTATATGGTTAAGATAATGTGAGGATTTTGGAGACATTAGTGACTATGAAATTGGTGTAAATAAGATCAGAATAACGGGTGTATGTGTCTTGTTTGGTGAACAATGTTTCAATTTCATACATAATAATACTAGCCCGGAGGGGTCTTTCACTAAAGCCATGGATAAGTTAAAAACCTAAGGAGTAAGGTTAAAAGAAACGTAGAGTTAAGACATCAATTGTGTGGGTGGGTGGAGAGGATGTTGGGGGGTTTGGGGAGAATGGCTGATTCAAATTGGTCTGACCATTGGGGTCGTACTACTTGCAGTGGCAATAATGTTGTGCTGTGTTTTCCCCTGTATTAAGTCCCTCCTGGTGAAAGATACTGTGAAACAACTGCCAATGATAACGGATGCAGACGAATCCGGCCCTAAAGGAAAGTGGACCTGGGTGATAGAATACTACTACGATGAAGAAGAACTGTTAGGAAAATGTTAAATGTAGCCTGCAAGGGGAGCTGGATCTTTTTTCCTGCCTCACGTAATGGGGGTGGGTTTTTGGTCCAGTTTCCCAAGGAGCCAGTGAAAGAACATTACACAGCATTACGTAAAATTAATTAAAAGAGCCTGCATTTTAGGGCTATATGAGTGATTAGACCTGGGGAATGTGTGTGTAGTTTTCTTTGTCTTTTGAGACTTTGTAAAGTCTCAGAGAAGGAAGTTATATAGAAGTTTTATAGAATGTATATAGAAGAAACACGTTACTTCTTAATTTTACCAATATGCTTAAAACATTTAGTAAAACTCGCAGATGTCAGCTATTTTTATGTGATCAGAAGTCAAGGCCCAAAAACATGTTATTGCTTAGTTTATTTTGCTTTAGCTTAGAACATCATGGTAACTCAGAGATTGGAGATAAAGGGCAAGGACAGTAAGAGGTTAAAGTTAGTAAAAATACATGCATGCTAAGCAGCCAAAGATAAGAACTGAAATTGTAATAAAACGCTGCCTGAAATTATGGATCAGAGAACATTTGGAGAGTGGCCAAGCTGTACTATCTCTGAATGTTCCAGGCCCAGATTTGTGCAAATTAAAGGCTTTTCGTCTTCTTGAAGAATTCTCCATGTCCGTGTCATCTTATCCTAACTTTGAGTCTTGTAAACCACGACACTGCCTGATCCGCTGTTAATCCAGCACTCTGTGAAACGTCACCTATCCATGTTCTCCACAGATGCTGCCTGACCCGCTGAGTTACTCCAGCACTCTGTGAAACATCACCTATCCACGTTCTCCACAGATGCTGCCTGACCCGCTGAGTTACTCCAGCACTCAGTGAAACGTCACCTATCCATGTTCTCCAGATGCTGCCTGACCCGCTGAGTTACTCCAGCACTCTGTGAAACATCACCTACCCATGTTCTCCACAGATGCTGCCTGACCCACTGAGTTACTCCAGCACTCTGTGAAACGTCACCTATCCATGTTCTCCACAGATGCTGCCTGACCCGCAGTTACTCCAGCACTCTGTAAAACATCACCTATCCATGTTCTCCACAGATGCTGCCTGACCCGCAGAGTTACTCACTCCAGCACTCACTCTGTGCCAATATTTGGGATTTGTTGCTGATTAAATATTTGCACCAATCAGACATTGCATTTTTGATGTCTTAGTATATGATTAGTGTTCCAGGCAGAATATTTATGATACAATAATAAGTTGATATTAACAGGAATAATACAAGATGAGATAGAAAGATAGATATTATTTTCCATGGTGTGTTTATTAAATGAAAAAAGTAAATTCAGTATGAAACAAACATTTTCCACTATTATATCGGGAGTTTACATTATTTTTATGAATGATCCCTACTCAGTATTTATGAAATTTTAAAGATTGTGCAAATTGTTTGTTATTTATATTCATTCTACAGAAACCTAAAAGAAATATCAGCAAATATGTCCAGCTGGAGTAGATGTACACACATGGTTAGTAATTCTTCACCTGATTGACTTACTTTACACAGTCTGAAGAGGTTGTCACATGCTGTTCGGCAGCATTGTCCTGGCATCTTTGGCCCACATTGTCCTGGCATCTTTGGCCCACATTGTCCTGGCATGGTTTCACTACATTGTCTGGGCATGTTTGCACTGCAATGTCTTGGAATCGTGGGACTGCTTTGTCCTGGCATGGTTTCACCGCATTGTCCTGGCATGGTTTCATCAACCGCATTGTCCGGGCATGGCTTCACCACGTTCTCCTGCCATGGTTCAAACCGTATTGTCCAGAACATGGTTTCACCGCATTGTCCTGCCATGGTTTCACCGCATGTCCGGGCATGGTTGCACCGCATTGTCCTGCCATGTTTTCAACCGCATTGTCCTGCCATCAGGTTCACCGTATTGTCCTGCATGGTTTCACCGATTGTCCTGCATGGTTTCACCGCATTGTCCTGCCATGGTTTTCACCGGATTGGTCCTGCCTGGTTTCACCGTATTGTCCTGGCATGGTTTCACCAGCGTGCTCCTGACCTGTTCACCGTCATTGTCCTGGCATGGTTTCACCGCATTGTCCTGGCATGGTTTCACCGCATTGTCCTGGCATGGTTTCACCGCATTGTCCTGACATGGTTTCACCACGTTCTCCTGGCATGGTTTCACCGCATTGTCCTGGCATGGTTTCACCGCATTGTCCTGGCATGGTTTCACCACGTTCTCCTGGCATGGTTTCACCGCATTGTCCTGGCATGGTTTCACCGCATTGTCCTGGCATGGTTTCACCGCATTGTCCTGGCATGGTTTCACCACGTTCTCCTGACATGGTTTCACCGCATTGTCCTGGCATGGTTTCACCGCATTGTCCTGGCATGGTTTCACCACGTTCTCCTGGCATGGTTTCACCGCATTGCACTGGCATGGTTTCACCGCATTGTCCTGGCATGGTTTCACCGCATTGTCCTGGCATGGTTTCACCGCATTGTCCTGGCATGGTTTCACCGCATTGTCCTGGCATGGTTTCACCGCATTGTCCTGGCATGGTTTCACCGCATTGTCCTGGCATGGTTTCACCGCGTTGTCCTGGCATGGTTTCACCGCATTGTCCTGGCCATGGTTTCCCGCATTGCACTGGCTATGGTTTTCACCGCATTGCACTGGCATGGTTTCACCGCATTGTCCTGACATGGTTTCAACCCGCATTGTCCTGGCATGGTTTCACCTGCATTGTCCTGGCATGGTTTCAACCGCATTGTCCTGGCATGGTTTCACACCGCATTGTCCTGGCATGGTTTCACCGCATTGTCCTGGGCATGGTTTTCAACCGCATTGTCCTGGCATGGTTTCAACCGCATTGTCCTGCCATGGTTTCACCGCATTGTCCTGGCATGGTTTCACCGCATTGTCCTGGCATGGTTTCACCGCATTGTCCTGGCATGGTTTCACCGCATTGCACTGGCATGGTTTCACCGCATTGCACTGGCATGGTTTCACCGCATTGTCCTGGCATGGTTTCACCGTATTGTCCTGGCATGGATTCACCGCATTGTCCTGGCATGGTTTCACCGCATTGTCCTGGCATGGTTTCACCGCATTGTCCTGGCATGGCTTCACCGCATTGTCCTGGCATGGTTTCACCGCATTGTCCTGGCATGGTTTCACCGCATTGCACTGGCATGGTTTCACCGCATTGCACTGACATCTTTGGCCCACATTGTCCTGACATGGTTTCACCGCATTCTCCTGACATGGTTTCACCGCATTCTCCTGGCATGGTTTCACCGCATTCTCCTGACATGGTTTCACTGCATTCTCCTGGCATGGTTTCACCGCATTCTCCTGACATGGTTTCACCGTATTGTCCTGGCATGGCTTCACTGCATTGTCCTGGCATCTTTGGCCCACATTCTCCGGGCATGTTTGGACTGCACTGTCTTGGAATCGTTGGACTGCATTGTCTTGGCATTGTTGGCACACATTTTCCTGGCATTGTTGGCCCACATGGTCCTCCTGGCATTGTTGGCCCACATGGCCCTGGCATTGTTGGCACACATTGTCTTGGCATTGTTGGCCAACATGGTCCTCCTGGCATTGTTGGCCCACATTGTCCTGGCATCGATTCATCACGTTGTCGTGACATTGTTTCCACATGTTCGCCTGGTAATACTGTTCTTCACTGGCTAGATAAGCACAAAACCAACATTTAAAAGAATGAGTCCAAGTTGAATTGCAACTCAGCCGCCCATCCTCACCTTCTGGTAATGGCTGCCTCCTTTGTACCAACCTCCCACATTCCTGCCCACCTCAGTCATCTACTTGTGTTCTGCAGAGAAGCTGCCCTGGTCATTCTGTGCCTTCTGCATAGTGTGTGCCAATGTTGATTTACAAAGTGGGAGATGGGAGTGAGGGGGAGAGGGAAAATGTAGCCAGCATCATCAGAGAACCCCCCCCCCCACACACACAACCCCCCCCCACACACACCACCACCCCCCCCACACACACCGCAACCCCCCCCCCCACACACACACCGCAACCCCCCCCCACACACACACACAACCCCCCCCCACACACAACCACCCCCCCCCACACACACCACCCCCCCCACCCCCCCCCCACACACACACAACCCCCCCCCACACACACACCACCCCCCCCCACACACACCACCCCCCCCCCCCCCCCCACCCACACACCCACCCACCACCCCCCCCCCACACACACCAATCAACCCCCCCGCCCCACACACACACCACCCCCCCACACACATCCCCCCCACACACACCCACCCCCCCCCACACACACCACACCCCCCCCACCCACACCCACACCCCCACCCCCCCCCACACACCCCCACCCCCCCCCCCCCCCCCCCCCCCACACACACCAACCCCCCCCCACACACACACACCAACCCCCCCCCACACACACACAACCCCCCACACACACACACACTAACCCCCACACACACACACACACCGCCCTAACCCCCCCCCCCCCCCCCCACCACCACCACTGTTAAAAGCATTTCCTTTCAAAACCAGGTTCATTCAATCTTTAGTTTGATGTTTAATTCCAAAGGTAAACAAGTATTCTGGCAAGGCATGAGAATATGGGAAGGTGATTGAAGACCTTGGAGATAGTGTGCACTTTCTATTCTTTGAGAGTTTCTTTGTACTTATCTATATTCTTTACAAAAGAGTTGACATAAGAGTTTATATCTGTCAATGTCATGTAAAGCATTGAAGGTTTTGTTTTGTTCATAATATATAATTGTGTATTAAGATGTGTATGGTGATGTTGTAGGTGATGCCGTACCTGGGTGGCTTTCATCAGATTGCCCAGCTGTCTGTGCTGCCGTCTCACAGAGTGCTGCAGGGCTGGGGTCTTGGGGGGTCTGGGGCTCTCTGTTGCATTGTTCCTCACATGGCTGGCAATCGGACGAAGGTCCCGGGGAGCAGTACTGCAAGGGGGCAACATCAGAATGAGCAAGAACGCAGCAAGCAGTTCGCTTCTTACACACAAAACGCTGGAGTAACTCAGCGGGACAGACTGCAGAAGGGTCTTGACCCGAAACATCGCCCATTTCTTCTCTCCATAAAATCCTGCCTGTCCCGCTGAGTTACTCCACCATTTTAACATAGAAACATAGAAATTAGGTGCAGGAGTAGGCCATTCGGCCCTTCGAGCCTGCACCGCCATTCAATATGATCATGGCTGATCATCCAACTCAGTATCCCGTACCTGCCTTCTCTCCATACCCTCTGATCCCCTTAGCCACAAGGGCCACATCTAACTCCCTCTTAAATATAGCCAATGAACTGGCCTCAACTACCCTCTGTGGCAGAGAGTTCCAGAGATTCACCACTCTCTGTGTGAAAAAAGTTCTTCTCATCTCGGTTTTAAAGGATTTCCGCATTATCCTTAAGCTGTGACCCCTTGTCCTGGACTTCCCCAACATCGGGAGCAATCTTCCTGCATCTAGCCTGTCCAACCCCTTAAGAATTTGTAAGTTTCTATAAGATCCCCTCTCAATCTCCTAAATTCTAGAGAGTATAAACCAAGTCTATCCAGTCTTTCTTCATAAGACAGTCCTGACATCCCAGGAATCAGTCTGGTGAACCTTCTCTGCACTCCCTCTATGGCAATAATGTCCTTCCTCAGATTTGGAGATCAAAACTGTACGCAATACTCCAGGTGTGGTCTCACCAAGACCCTGTACAACTGCAGTAGAACCTCCCTGCTCCTATACTCAAATCCTTTTGCTATGAAAGCTAACATACCATTCGCTTTCTTCACTGCCTGCTGCACCTGCATGCCTACTTTCAATGACTGGTGTACCATGACACCCAGGTCTCGCTGCATCTCCCCTTTTCCTAGTCGGCCACCATTTAGATAATAGTCTGCTTTCCTGTTTTTGCCACCAAAATGGATAACCTCACATTTATCCACATTTTGTGTCTATCTTCGGTATAAACCAGCATCTGCAGTTCCTTCCTACACAATTGAGATCTTTGTATAAGAAATAAAACAATTGCGACTCAAACGTAATGTAGACAAACAGAATGGAAACAGTCCCTTCGGCCCAACCCATTCATGCTGACCATGGTGTCCCATCTACACTTGTCTCATATCTTTGCTGAGCCCATATTCCTCCAAGCCATTCCAAACAATTAACCTGTCCAACTTTCTTTTAAATGTTGTGATAATCCCTGCTTCAACTACCTCCTCTGGCAGCTTGTTCCTTACACCCACCACCCTCTGGGTGAAAATGTTGCCCAGAGGTTCCTATTAAATCTTCCCCCCCCTCACCTTAACCCTATTCCCCTACTCTGGGTAAAAGACTCTATCAAAAGATTCTATGTGATGCCTGACCCGCTGAGTTACCCCAGCACTTTTGTGTCATAAGGAATAGGAGTAGAATTAGGTCATTCGGCCCATCAAGTCTACTCCGCCATTCAATCATGGCTGATCTATCTCTCCCTCCTAACTCCATTCTCTTGCCTTCTCTCCATAACATCTGAAATGGGTTTTTTCTTCCACCTATTGCTTGCCGGCTTAAGAATAAGGGGTAGGCCATTTAGGACTTAGATGCGGAAAAACTTTTTCACACAGAGAGTTGTGAACCTGTGGAATTCTCTGCCACAGACGGCAGTGGAGGCAAATTCACTGGATGTTTTCAAGACAGAGTTAGATTAAGCTCTGAGGGCTAACGGAATCAAGGGATATGGGGAGAAAGCAGGAACGGGGTAATGATTGTGGATGATCAGCCATGACCACAATGAATGGCGGTACTGGCCTGAAGGGCTAAATGGCCTACTCCTGCACCTATTGTCTGTGTTTCTCGCCCCCCCCCCCCCCCTTCTCCAGCAGTTTTCTCCCCCCTACTCCATCGGTCTGAAGATCCTGACCCAAAACATGGTCGGCCCATTCCCCTGTCAGTCACTGCCTGAGCCGTTGAGTTTGTCCAGCTGTGTTGCACATTGCTGTGTGTAACTCAGTGGAAAGCAGGGTGCAGCTCTGGACAATGAGAGTCTAGCACACACAGGGGCCTAAACCCTTGCATTGTCAGACCAGCGTCGAGCTACACACCATGATGCACTGCCTGGTAGTGCCCCCTGTCACTATGGAAACCAGCCTGTGTTCAGCCATTCCGTCTGTAGTGTCAGTGGAATACAGTGTACACTGGCTGGCAGGCCATCTGTGTCCTGTAGCCTTCATTAAACTGCACTCAGTGCACCCCCCCCCCCCTACACCCTCACGACCCTCCCCCACACCCTCACCCCCTTCCCCACACCTTCCCCCCTCCCCCACACCCTTCCCCCCACACACCCTCACCCACACCATCACCCCCACACTCTCACCCCCACACCCACACCACCCCCACACTCTCACCCCCTTCCCCATACCCTCCCCCCTCCCCTCACCCCCCTTCTCCACACCCTCCCCCACACCCTGCCCCTTCCCCACATCCAACCCTCAGTACCTGTCACCCCTAAGGATAAGTGTCCAGGATGCATCCCACCACACCTCCATGTTTCCCAGTAGCTGGCTTTGCGGAGTGTTTATGCAATGTATCTTTACACTAAAGTGGAGACAATGACGCAAGCTGGAAAGTGTCACTCTGCCCTCTCATCCCCATCCCCTCACTTTTACTCACTCCCCCATTCCCCTCCCCTCCCGTGTTCCAAGTGGACCCCACCAATTACTCCCACCCCTCTCAATACTCTCTTCTTCTCTTCTAGCTTTCCTTCCCCCCCCACTCATAACCCCTAAACGCCATCCATGTTCTCCAGAGATGCTGCCTGACCTTCAGTCAGAGGGTGGTGAATCTGTGGAACTCATTGCCACAGACGGCTGTGGAGGCCAAGTCAGTGGATATTGTTTAAGGCAGAAATTGATAGTTACTTGATTAGTACGGGTGTCAGGGGTTATGGGGAGAAGGCAGGAACGGGGTACTGATTGTGGATGATCAGACAAGACCACATTGAATGGCAGTGCTGCCTTGAAGGGCCAAATGGCCTACTCCTGCACCTATAGTCTATTGTCTATGATCCAGTGAGTTACTCCAGCACTTTGTGTCCTTGTGTGTATTGAGCAGCATCAGCAGTGCTTGTGTCAACATGTCTTTACTGGGATTACAATGAAGTGAAACACAAGAGTGCAGCAGAGCACCTCTGGGATGATGGGGATGTTTGCTTCAAAGAGGTGACCCTGGAGGCTTCTCGGGAGGTTCCCTGCATCAGCAGTCACGGTGGTGATTCCCAGAGCGTCCTTCAGGGTCAGGATGAGCCTGCCCTTGTAGAAGGCAGAGATGCTGCTGTCCTCCTGTACGTACTGGTCAATCACCCAGTCGATCATCTCACAGTCATCCTCCCACTCATAGGGAAGAAGCAGAGAGCTCTGCCGGGTCCACACCCTGCCGCTCTGCGCCGCGTTCCATGGGAAGAGGCTGCCAAAGGCAAGGGACAGTCGTCAGTACATAGCACTCTGTGGAAACCTCCCTGCACTGTGACACAAAGTGGTGGCACGGTCACGCAGCGGGTAGAGCTGCTGCCTCACAGCGCCAGAGACCCGGGTTCCATCCCGACTACGGGTGCTGTCTGTACGGAGTTTGTACGTTCTTCCCGTGACCTGCGTGGGTTTTCTCCGAGATCTTTGGTTTCCTCCCACACTCCAAAGACGTACAGGTTTGTAGGTTAATTGGCTTGGTATAATTGTAAAATTGTCCCTAGTGTGTGTAGGACAATGTTAATGTGTGCGGGGATCGCTGGTTAGTGCGGACTCGGTGGGCCGAAGGGCCTGTATCCGCGCTGTATCTCTAAACTAAACTAAAGAGCTAGGGTAACTCAGTGGGTCAGGCAGCATCTCTGGAGAAAAGGAATGGGTGACGTTTCGGGTTGAGACCATTCTTCAGACTGAGAGTCAGGGGATAGGGAAACAAGATATATAGATGGTGATGTAGTGAGATACAGAACAAAGGAATGAAAGATATGCAAAAAAGTAATGATGATAAAGGAAACAGGTTAGTTATGGGTTAGGTGAAAGCAAGTTACAGACAATGAAACTCAACAAGATCACTTTCAAGCTAGTACGACTTGGGTGGGGGAGGGACGGAGAGAGAGGGTTACTGGAAGTTAGAGAAATCAGTCTGAAGAAAGGTCTCGACCCGAAACGTCACCCATTACTTCTCTCCAGAGATGCTGCCTGTCCCGCTGAGTTACTCCAGCATATTGTGGCAACCTACAATATTAATACTGCTGGGTTAGCATCAATGAAGGAGCTTGGATGCATGAGCAGACCCTGCTTGGGTCTAGTGTGCTTGTGGCCTCACTCTGGTAACAGAGGTGGCCCAGGACAGAAAGGTTAGCTTGGGAATCATATTCCAATCAAAGACACAAAGTGTGGAGTAACACAGCAGGTTAGTATAGTTTCGTTTCGAGATGGAGCATGAAAACAGGCCCTTTGGCCCACCGAGTCCGTGCCGACCCGCGATCCCCATACACCAGCACTATCCTACACACTAGGGACAATTTACAATTCTACCACAGCCACAATTTACAATTTTACCTCCCACGTTCCATGGTACCTGCACGTCTTTGGAGTGTGGGAGGAAACCGGAGCACCCCGTGAAAACCCACGTGGTCACAGGGAGAACGTACAAACTCTGTACAGACAGCACCCATAGTCAGGATCGAACCCGGGTCTCTGACGCTGTAAGGCAGCAACTCTACCGCTGCCCCACCGTGCCACCCATAAGGCAGCATCTCTGGAGAACATGGATAGGCAGGTGTTCACAGCGAGCCACAGTTATACCCACTAGCTCTGGTCCTCTGGCCCCCTTCGTGCCCCAACGGGCCAGGCCGCACCATAGCTCCAGACCCCTGCCCCCATGGGTCAAGCCACACCTTTGCTTCAGACACCTGCCCCCATGGGTCAAGCCACACCTTGGCTTCAGACACCTGCCCCTTCCCTGCCCAATGCGCCAGGCCACACCTTGACTCACCTCAAGCAGACACTACACTGCACCCACAGTTCTCCATCCGATGCCAACTCATCAGCGGGCCAGGGGGGGGCAGGTGCCGGGCACAGGGGGCATGGAAGCACCGACCATTGACGGTGATTGATGAGGTCACTGAAACCTTATGGTGACGTCATCGCACACAAGGCCATGACACTGTCGCCATGGAGACGGTGGGACATTGATTTGCACGGGAGTAGCAGCCACCGAGAGATGGCATGAAGTCAGAACGAGGAGATCAGGAGAGGAATGAAGTGGGAACAAAGGTCCCGACCTGAAACGTCATCTATCCATGTTCCCCACAGATGCTGCCTGACCCGCTGAGTTACTCCAGCACTCTGTGAAACGTCACCTATCCATGTTCCCCACAGATGCTGCCTGAGCCACTGAGTTACTCCAGCACTTTGTGTCTTTTTTTGTAAATCAGCATCTGCAGTTCCCTTTTATTACGTTAAGTGATGACTAACCTCTTCTCCTGAAGGTGCTTTGAGGTGATGTCACTGATCCTGGTGTCAAAGTAGTGCTGGTCTGACCTGTCCTTGGCGGCACGGGTACCTTTACCGCCACGATCCCCACAACACTCATCGTCCTGCTTGCTCTTTCTGCGGCCACAGCTGTAACATCTGCTCTGGGGACCTTTACCCTGCCCGGTGTCAGCCTGACCCTCACTCTCTGGGAACAAATGCAAAGGGGTTACAGCATCATTTTACGAGGATGTTGCCAGGACTCAAGTGCCTCATCTACAGGGAGAGGTTGGGCAGGTTAGGACTTTATTCCTGGTGGGGGGGTTGCAAGATGATGAGGGGTGATCTTATAGAGGGGTACAAAATCATAAATAGAATAGATGAGGTGAGAGCACAATCTTTTACCCAGTAGCGGAATCAAAAACTAGAGGACATAGGTTTAAGGTGAAAGGGGAAAGATTTAATCGAAACCAGAGGGGCATCTTTTTCACACTAAGGGTGGTGGGTGTATGGAACGAGCTGCCAGAGGAGGTAGTTGAGGCTGGGACTATTGCATAGTTTAAGAAACAGTTTGACAGGTACATGGATAGGACAGGTTTGGAGGGATACAGACCAAACACAGGCAGGTGGGACTAGTGTAGCCGGGACATGTTGGCCGGTGTGGACAAGTTGGGCTGAAGGGCCTGTTTCCATGCTGTCTCTCTCTGATCTTCCTCACCAATCACAATGCTGGTGTCAGGCTTACCATCGTCATAATCTGCGGCCTTCTTGGAATACTTCCTCCCACTGGTTGGGCTTTGCTTCTTTTCTATCAGTCGGTCCTCACTGGTAAAATGCACCGTGTAACTTTCACTAAGACTTGCCTAATAAATTCATATTTATCATGTCATATACAAACATTGAAATTCTTATCGCAGGCATTCCATGCCCGATTGCACAATGTCCATATTTTGTGTATAGTTTTATAAAAGTAGTATTGACGGGGAGAATAACTTTGACATGACACTAATGTGCCACTCTGAGGAAATGGACGGAAATAGGCCCTTCGGCCCATCTTGTCCATGCCGACCAAGTTGGAATATTGGGCTAGTCCCATTTGCCTATTTGGCCCATAGCCCTCTCAACACTTCCTATCCATACATATATATCCAAATGTATTTTAACAGTCAGATTGTATCCACTTCCAAAAGTAGATTTCCTTTAAAAGTGTAACAATATTCACCTAATTCTCCCTACTCCATTGGGCATAAGGTACAGAAGTTTGAAAGCCCGCACCACCAGACTCAGGAACAGCTTCTTCCCCTCTGTTATCAGGCTTCTGAACGGTCCTTCCATAAGCTAGGGTACTGTCCTAATCACCTCTACCCCATTGCGGACATTGGACTTTGTCTGTGGAACTGGTGCGCTACAATGCTGAGAACTATATTCTGCACTCTGTATCTTCCCCTTTGCTCCACCTATTATACTGGAGTTTGACATGCTTATATTTATGTATGATATTATCTAATCTGATTGGATAGCATGCAAAACAAAGCTCTTCACTGTACGTCGGTACACGTGACAATGACAAACCTGAACCTAAACTGAATTGGTCATCTTTAGGAAAATAAACAAAGCTCCAAGGCTTGGGTCGTTAATTTGACTGCTCTATTCCAGAACGTTTCTCTCAACTATCACCCCATTGTGATGCTGTGGCCCTGGTCCTTATTCAGATGTTTTAAACCCTGCTGCCACATGCTTGGCCTCACTGACTTGTCAAACAGGATTGACTGTCGCAAACTCTTGTGGAAGTTACAATCTTGTGGGCTACTGTACTATAAAGGACATGCCAAGCTCTGTGAATGATCGAAACAACAAATACAAATAAACATTTCGAGCAAGGTCCACCTTAGTTCATTGTCGATCATGCCCGCCCATCAACCATTTTTAATTCACTGTTTATACAATTTCATGACCAAGGCTCCCACTCCAGATATTTAGTTTAGTTTAATTGAGAGATACAGCACAGAAACAGGCCCTTCGGCTCACATAGTGTCTGCACCGATCAGTGATCTCCACACATTATCCCTATCCTACACACTGGGGACAATGTTTACAACTTACCAACGCCAATTAACTTACAAACTTATAACCATATAACAATTACAGCACGGAAACAGGCCATCTCGGCCCTACAAGTCCGTACCGAACAATTATTTTCCCTTAGTCCCACCTGCCTGCACTCATACCATAACCCTCCATTCCCTTCTCATCCATATGCCTATCCAATTTATTTTTAAATGATACCAACGAACCTGCCTCCACCACTTCCACTGGAAGCTCATTCCACACCGCTACCACTCTCTGAGTAAAGAAGTTCCCCCTCATGTTACCCCTAAACTTCTGTCCCTTAATTCTGAAGTCATGTCCTCTTGTTTGAATCTTCCCTATTCTTAAAGGGAAAAGCTTGTCCACTTCAACTCTGTCTATCCCTCTCATCATTTTAAAGATCTCTATCAAGTCCCCCCTTAACCTTCTGCGCTCCAGAGAATAAAGACCTAACTTATTCAACCTTTCTCTGTAACTTAGTTGTTGAAACCCAGGCAACATTCTAGTAAATCTCCTCTGTACTCTCTCTATTTTGTTGACATCCTTCCTATAATTGGGCGACCAAAATTGTACACCATACTCCAGATTTGGTCTCACCAATGCCTTGTACAATTTTAACATTACATCCCAGCTTCTATACTCAATGCTCTGATTTATAAAGGCTAGCATACCAAAAGCTTTCTTTACCACCCTATCTATATGAGATTCCACCTTCAAGGAACTATGCACGGTTATTCCCAGATCCCTCTGTTCAACTGCATTCTTCAATTCCCTACCATTTACCATGTACGTCCTATTTTGATTTGTCCTGCCAAGGTGTAGCACCTCACATTTATCAGCATTAAACTCCATCTGCCATCTTTCAGCCCATTCTTCCAAATGGCCTAAATCACTCTGTAGACTTTGGAAATCCTCTTCATTATCCACAACACCCCCTATCTTGGTATAATCTGCATATTTACTAATCCAATTTACCACACCTTCATCCAGATCATTGATGTACATGACAAACAACAAAGGACCCAACACAGATCCCTGAGGCACCCCACTAGTCACCTGCCTCCAACCCGACAAACAGCCATCCACCATTACCCTCTGGCTTCTCCCATTCAGCCACTGTTGAATCCATCTTGCTACTCCTGCATTTATACCCAACAGTTGAACCTTCTTAACCAACCTTCCATGAGGAACCGTGTCAAAGGCCTTACTAAAGTCCATATAGACAACATCCACTGCTTTACCCTCATCAATTTCCCTAGTAACCTCTTCAAAAAATTCAAGAAGATTAGTCAAACATGACCTTCCAGGCACAAATCCATGTTGACTGTTCCTAATCAGACCCTGTTTATCCAGATGCTTATATATATTATCTCTAAGTATATTTTCCATTAATTTGCCCACCACTGAAGTCAAACTAACAGGTCTATAATTGCTAGGTTTACTCTTAGAACCCTTTTTAAACAATGGAACAACATGCGCAGTACGCCAATCCTCGGGGACTATTCCCGTTTCTAATTACATTTGAAATATTTCTGTCATAGCCCCGGCTATTTCTACACTAACTTCCCTCAATGTCCTAGGGAATATCCTGTCAGGACCTGGAGACTTATCCACTTTTATATTTTTCAAAAGTGTCAGTACTTCTTTTACTTTGAAACTCATAGTATCCATAGCTACTCTACTAGTTTCCCTTACCTCACATAATTCAATATCCTTCTCCTTGGTGAATACCGAAGAAAAGAAATTGTTCAATATCTCTCCCATCTCTTTTGGCTCTGCAGATAGCTGTCCACTCTCTCTCTAATGGACCAATTTTATCCCTCATTATCCTTTTGCTATTAATATAGCTGTAGAAACCCTTTGGATTTACTTTCACCTTACTTGCCAAAGCAACCTCATATCTTCTTTTAGCTTTTCTAATTTCTTTCTTAAGATTCTTTTTACATTCCTTATACTCCTCAAGCACCTCATTTACTCCATGCTGCCTATAATTATTGTAGATCTCCCTCTTTTTCCGAACAAGATGTCCAATTTCCCTTGAAAACCAGGGCTCTTTCCAATTTTTACTGTTTCCTTTCAACCGAACAGGAACATAAAGATTCTGTACTCTTAAAATTTCCCCTTTAAATGTCCTCCATTTCTCTTCTACATCCTTCCCATAAAACAAAATGTCCCAGTTCACTCCTTTTAAATCATTTCGCATCTCATCAAAGTTAGCCTTTCTCCAATCAAAAATCCCAACCCTTGGTCCAGTTCTGACCCTCTCCATAATTATATTGAAACTAATGGTATTGTGATCACTGGACCCGAAGTGCTCCCCAACGCATACCTCTGCCACCTGTCCCGTCTCATTTCCTAACAGGAGGTCCAGCACCGCCCCTCCTCTAGTAGGTACCTCTATGTATTGCTGCAAAAAACTATCCTGCACACATTTTACAAACTCCAAACCATCCAGCCCATTTACAGAATGTGTTTCCCAGTCTATGTGTGGAAAGTTGAAATCTCCCACAATCACTACCTTGTGCTTACTACTAATATCTGCTATCTCCTTACATATTTGCTCTTCCAATTCTCGATCCCCATTTGGCGGTCTATAATACACCCCTATAAGTGTTGCTACACCTTTCCCACTTCTCAGTTCCACCCAAATAGCCTCCCTAGATGAGCCCTCCAATCTATCCTGCCAAAGCACTGCTGTAATATCTTCCCTGACTAGCAATGCAACACCTCCACCTCTTGCCCCTCCAATTCTATCACATCTGAAGCAACGAAATCCTGGAATATTTAGTTTCCAATCACAGCCCTCCTGCAACCATGTTTCACTGATCACCACAACATCATACTTCCAGGTGTCTATCCAGACTCTAAGCTCATCCACCTTTTTTACAATGCTCCTAGCATTAAAATATGCACATTTAAGAAACCCCCCGCCTCTTATTCTCTGTTTATTTCCTTTTTCTTCTTTCTCCTCTTGTGTCCGAGTGCTTCCCTTTTCTGCTTCCTGCCTCCCATTCTGTCTACTAGCTTTCTCTATTTGAGTCCCTCGCCCCAACCATTCTAGTTTAAAGTCTGCCCAGTAGCCTTTGCAAATTTCCCCGCCAGGATATTGGTCCCCCTCGGGTTCAAGTGCAACCCATCCTTTCTGTACAGGTCCCACCTTCCCCAAAACTTGCACATCTTTGGAATGTGAGAGAAAACCGGAGCACCCGGAGAAAACCCACATGGTCACGGGGAGAACGTACAAACTCTGTACAGACAGCATCCGTAGTCAGGATCAAACCCAGTTCTCTGGTGCTGTAAGGCAGCAACTCTACAACTGCACCACCATGCTGCCATTTATTGTCTCTCCACAGATGCTACCTGACCCATTGAGTATTTCCAGTATTTTATTTTCCTATTTCAGATTTTCAACGTCAGTTGTATTTTGCTTTGGGATGGGTGAAGTGCTGTATCCCGGAACTTACTACCGTGAAACGTCACCTATCCATGTTCTCCACAGATGCTGCCTGACCCGCTGAGTTACTCCAGCACTCTGTGAAACGTCACCTATCCATGTTCTCCACAGATGCTGCCTGACCCGCTGAGTTACTCCAGCACTCTGTGTGCTTCATGGTTTGAGAACTCTTGGCCATTGTTACCCCCTGGTGTGACATCTTGTTCCTCCTGTCTGTCACTGCCACTACATTCACGGGCACGGCACTTTGTGTGAAGGAAGGAACTGCAGATGCTGGTTTACACTGAAGAAAGGCACAAAGTACTGGAGTAACTCAGCAGGACAGCAGCATCTCTGGAGGGAAGGGATGGGTGACGCTTCAGGAAGAGAACCTTGGTCTGTGTGTGACCTGTGCAGATATTGATCAGGGTTGATATAGGCGATCAGAGCCAGCGACCTTGCAGTGGGGGATCAGTGCCAGGTTATTGTACAGAGACCACTGCTGATTGCCAAGTGACAGAGCACTGTGTGGACGGACGGCAGCTCACCAGGCACTAACACAAAGTGTTCCACGGGCATACGCACTATCTGGTGTGCGAAGGCTCAACGCTGAAGTAGGTCATCAACTCCACCACATCCTCACACAGAGCGTGAAGCTGCATCTCGCTACGAGTGGAACAATGCTTCACTCAGGAAACATCAGTCCCCGACTCTGATCATTGTCACGTAGACAATAGCAGGAGCTCAGCACAAAACTTGGTGACCACCCTTTACGGGCAACTCTTTGTATCCCGTGGCCAGGTATGCTAACAAAGAAATTCACTGTGACTTGTCATATGTGACAATAAAGTATTCTACGTGAGGGGTGCCCCAAGAGTAACTCCCTGCCCAGTCTTGTGTCCACCTGCCCTGGCTACAGACACGTGGCAGGCACCTTCAGTACATCTAACTCTCAAAATCATGAGAGGAATTGATCGGGTAGATGCACAGAGTCACTTGCCCAGAGTAGGAGAATCGAGGACCAGAGGACATAGGTTTATGGTGCGTGGGGAAAGATTTAATAAGAACCTGAGGGGTAACATTTTCACACAAAGGGTGGTGGGTGTATGGAACGAGCTGCCAGAGGCAGTCGTTGAGGCAGGGACTATCGCAACGTTTAAGAAGCAGTTAGACAGGTACATGGATAGGACAATTCTGGAGGGATATGGGCCAATATGGGGACGACAGATGGCACAATGGGCTAAGTGTTCGGCTGGCAACCGGAAGGTAGCTGGTTCGAATCCCGCTTGGAGTGTCCTTGGGCAAGGCACTTCACCCACCTTTGCCTGTGTGTGTCCTTGGGCAAGACACTTCACCCACCTTTGCCTGTGTGTGTGGATGTAATTATGTGAAGCACTTTGGGGTCAATGCAAGTTGACTAAAAATGTGCTATATAAAAATTTTTTAAATTAAAATTTTTTTTTAAAAAATGCATGCAGGTGGGACTAATGTAGTTGGGACAAGTTGGCCGGTAGGGGCAAGTTGGGCCGAAGGGCCTGATCCACTCTGTATCATTCTATGACTCACCCGAGAGTTGTCAGTTCTAACCCTGTTGCTGCTGCGTGTGTCAGCGTGTGTCAGGGACTAAACAAGGAGTTTGTGCTAATTACAAGGAACGGCAGGTGCTGGTTTACCAGGGAAAGACACCGGGTGTTGGAGTAACTCAGCAGGCCAGGCAGGTTCCTGGGGAATTGGGATAGGTGACAGTTTGGGTCGGGACCCTTCTTCAGACTGATGCAGGGGTGGGAGGAACGAAAGCTGGAGAGTGAAAGGGCAGGACAAAGCATGGTAGGTGAACACGGTGAGGGAGGGAGGGAGATGATTGGACAGAGCAAGATGAACACACACAAGGTGTGAGAGAAATGAATTAGGGAGTTGTGAATTGTGAAGCTTGAGGATTGATTATTTCCAACTATTCAGGAAATGTTCAAGAAGGAACTGCAGATGCTGGAAAAATCGAAGGTAGACAAAAATGCTGGAGAAACTCAGCGAGTGAGGCAGCATCTATGGAGCGAAGGAATAGGTGATGTTTCGGGTCGAGGCCATTCTTCGACCCGAAACGTCACCTATTCCTTCGCTCCATAGATGCTGCCTCATCCGCTGAGTTTCTCCAGCATATTTGTCTACTAACTATTCAGGAATGTAAAGTGGAAGGGAGGAGTGTAGGGGGGGGGGGGGGAGGTGGGGGTCGGCCAGGGCTTTGTTGAGGTGACATAAAGAATTCAATGTTCACACCGTTGGGCTGGTGCTGGATTAGACAGATATAACTCTTTTTAGATCAAAAATATGTAATGAAATACCTGCAGGATTTGAATGCTGGAGTTTGCTCACTACTTCCCTGGTAGTTTCTCTTCAGATGTTGGTTGCTCCCTTTGCAGCTGCTGCATTCGATGCATTTCTGCAGGAAGAAAAAACAAGAATGAAGTGTTAGTGTAGTTTGACACCTTCTTGTAATGATATCCAGGCTGGTAGCAAGGTGAAGAGCCCAGCAGGTCACAGGCACCAGGTACAGCACATAGAGTCATAGAGTGATACAGTGTGGAATCAGGCCCTTCGGCCCATCTCGCCCACACCGGCCAACAATGTCCCAGCTACCCTAGTCACACTTGCCTGCACTTGGTTCATAACCCTCCAAGCCTGTCCTATTCATGTACCTATCCAACTGATTGTTAAATGATGGGTTAGTCCCAGCCTCAACTACCTCCTCTGGCAGTTTGTTCCATACACCAACCACCCTCTGTGTGAAAAAGTTACCCCTCAGATTCCTATTAAATATTTTCCCCTTCTCCCTTGAACCCATGTCCTCTGGTCCTCGCTTCCCCTACTCTGGGTAAAAGCCTCTATAAGATCTCCCCTCATCCTCCTATGCTCCATGGAATAGAGACCCAGCCTACTTAACCTCTCCCTATAGCTCACACCCACTTGAAAATTCTTTTCTGAACCCTTTCAAGCTTGACAATATCTTCCTTGTAACATGATGCCCAGAACAGAACACAATATTCTAAATGTGGTCTCACCAATGTCTTATACAACTGCAACATGACCTCCCAACTTCTATACTCAATACTCTGACTGATGAAAGTGCAAGTGCCAAAAGCCTTTTTGACTACCTTATCTACCTGCGACTCGACCTTCACGGAACCATGCACCTGCACTCCTAGATCCCTCTGCTCTACATCACTACCCAGAGGCCTACCATTCACTGTGTAGGTCCTGCCCTTGTTCGACATCCCAAAATGTAACACCTCACACTTCTCTGTATTAAATTCCATCAACCATTCTTGCGCTCACCTGGCCAATCGATCCAGATCCTGCTGCAATCTTTCACAACCTTCTTCACTATCTTCACTGACATTAGTTAGTTTGTTTAGTTTATTGTCACATACAATATATGAAAAGCTTTTGTTGCGTGCTATCCAATCAGCAGAAAGACAATACATGATTTCAATGTAACCATTTACATTGTATAGATACCTGATAAAGGAATAACGTTTAGTGCAAGGTAAAGCCAGCAAAGTCCGATCAAGGATAGACCGAGGGTCACCAAAGAGGTAGATAGTAGTTCAGCACTGCTCTCTGGTTGTGGTAGGATGGTTCAATTGCCTGATACCAGCTGGGAAGAAAACTGTCCCTGAATCTGGAGGTGTGCGTTTACACACTTTTGACTGGGGTCAAGGAAAGAGCGTCCACGTCACGGCCCTGTTTCCACCAATCTTTCCACCACCACACACAAGAAGCACAAGAAGCGACAAGACAGACACCATTGTATTCAGATGTCGAGAAGTGTGATCAGCTCTGGCTGAACTACTTCTAATCTTGTGTGTGGACTCGACAAGAAGAAGAACCTTTTGCCTGATGGGAGAGGGGAGAAGAGGGATTGGCCAGGTTGCAACTGGTCCGTGATTATGATGCTGGCATTCTTATTTGCTGCAGCTTTGCAGGCACATTAATGCAATAACACATAAATAAGTCTACAATAATCAATGCTACAATAAATGATCAATAATACCAGGTAGCCACACCATAGTAGTGCAAAGCAAAGTATGTAGTATTATACAAAGTCCATGGCAGATTGTTGCTGGATTAGGGCTGAGGTCAGTGTTGTGCAGTGTTCAAGAGCCTCATGTTGTTGGGAAGAAGCTGTTCTTGAACCTGGAGGTCACAGTTTTCAGGCTCCTGTATCTTCTTCCCCATGGTAGCAGCGAGATGAGAGCGTGGCCAGGGTGGTGTGGGTCTCTGATGATGCTGGCTGCATTTTTGAAGCAGTGCCTCCTGTAGATCCCTTCAATGGTGGGGGGGTCAGTACCTGGGATGAACCGGGCAGTGTGTGGTGAGGGGGTCAGTACCTGTGATGGACCGGGCAGTGTGTGGTGAGGGGGGTCAGTACCTGTGATGGACCGGCCAGTGTCCACCACACCCTGTATTTTCTTTACTTTCGACTTTACTTTTGAGATACAGCATGGAAACAGGCCCTTCGGCCCAACAAGTCAACTCCTATCAGCGATCACCCCAAACACTAACACGATCCTACAAACTAGGGACAATGTATAATCTGCAGAAGCCAATTAACCTACAAACCCGTACGTCTTTGGAGCGTGGGAGGAAACCGGAACACCGTGAGAAAACCCACGATGTGACAAGGAGCACATGCAAACTCCACACAGACAGCACCTGAGGTCAGGATCAAACCTGGGTCTCTGACATCGTAAGACACCAAGACTACCACCTCAGCACTGTGCCATCCCTATTCTAAAAGGCAAGGTCTCAGAAATACTTAAAAAGCTGTTCTCTAAAAGGTTACAGTTTTAAACACTGCCTGAAAGTGCTGGTTTAATCCAGATTCAGAATGATTTCCCTAAGTTAAAAATTAAATTCAAGAGTAGAAGCATGTGATAGATCAGCCATGATTTCAGGGTGGACTAGACTTGAACATGACAGGGTGGGCTGAAGGGCCTTTCGGTACTTTATAACAGCGCCGGGCGGTTTTGGGATCACTTGCCTCGCGTGTGTACTTTTTGTTCTGCTCCATGGTCTTCCTCACTTTTGTGCGGACTGAAGGTGCAGCATGATCTTTGGGAAGAGCCTCAATCTCTGCCTCAAGTGCGGGCCTAGGGCTGAGAGAAACCTCACACATGCTCTTCAATAATCTGTAGACAAGAAATATATTTCTTTCGATAATGTTCTGCAGCTGTAACCACATCTATGAGTAAAATATTAGGTCTTGTTAGTTTAGTTTAGTTTAGTTTAGAGATACAATGCGGAAACATGCCTATCAGCCCACTGAGTCCGCACTGACCAGCGATCCCCGCACACTAACACTATCCTACACACACTAGGGACAATCTTTCATTTATACCAAGCCAATTAACCTACAAACCTGTACGTCTTTGGAGTGTGGGAGGAAACGGAAGATCTTGGATAACCCAGGCAGGTTATACACACGTACAAACTCCGTACAGACAGCATCCGTAGTCAGGATCGAACCCGGGTCTTTGGCGCTGTGAGGCAGCAGCTCTACCGCCACGCCACCGTGCCTGCCCTGATTCTTAAAATAAAGTCTTGTTCCCTTTGAATACGATGTAAATCGTGTGTATTACTCACCAATTATCCACTATTCTTTATATACAGTAATTTACGAGCTTTTTTCACACACTATGTGGCATCAATGATGATCTGCATCACACATTTAACAAGATGTATTTACGTTTATATTGCAGTAATTAACTGGAGTATCTCATCACGACATCAATAGTCCTTCTGCGTGTCTGCCATCACTCATCAGAGACACACAGCTGATGACCTCAAGGGCATCTACCAGGCGAGGAGGGGAGTAGACGATGGATCAGGAACATAATACCAGCCTTCCATAAATTCAGCAGTAATTGTCCTGGTGATAGTTGGTTTATGGTAAGGGGGGGGGACCTGTCAATATCCCCACCCCTTGCTATTTACCTCGTGGCCTGTGCAGTGGATGTGACAGTGTTGTGAGAGAGACATATGCATTTACAGATCACTGACTGTAAGGGATGAGACAGCAGAGGGTGTGTGTAACACCGACCGCTGCATCTACATCCTGTTGTATCCAGGGGTAAACCTCTTCAATTCAGCCGTGCTAATTAATTATTAAAATCTCATCAACAAAATAAACTCATGCGATGCAACTTACAGGAGAATGTGAACACTAATTACCTCCATTTCCACTCACACTCAAAGGAGTAACCCTCCTCTCACACACAAGGAAATACGTACCAGCCCAACTAGGACATGAAGTGCTGGAAACTCAGTGAGTTACGCAGCATCTCAAGAACATGGAGAGGTGACGTTTCGGGTCGGGACCCTTCTTCAACCCGAAACGCAGACGGCTGCGGAGGTCAAGTCAATGGATATTTATAAAGCAGAGATAGATAGATTCCTGATTAGTACGGGTGTCAGGGGATATGGGGAAAAGGCAGGAGAATGGGGTTAGGAGGGAGAGATAGATTAGCCATGATTGAATGGAGATGACTTGATGGGCTGAATGGCCTAATTTTGCTCCTATCACTTATGACCTTATGGAACCGTTCCCCAAAACATCACCTATTTCTTTTCTCCAGAGATGCTGCCTCACCCACTGAGTTTCTCCAGCACTTTGTATTCTTTGGTGTAAACCAGCATTTGCTCAATCAGTTGGTCCAATTACAATAACCACCTGTGTGGATAGATCAGCCATGATTGGAATGGCGGAGTAGACTTGATGGGCCAATAAATTTTATTTATGGGCGCCTTTCAAGAGTCTCAAGGACACCTAATATTGACAAGGGGCTCCATATAGTGCATGAAGCACACAGCACAGAAACAGTCCATCCAGCACAATGTGCCCACACTGGTGTGTACGCCCTACACCTGCTTCCCAAAATGTCCACCACTCCATACCCTCCACAGATGCTGCCTGGCCCGCTGAGTCTGTCCATTCTCTCCACAGATGCTGCCTGACCCGCTGAGTTCCCCCAGTACTTTGTGTCGGCCTAACCCCATTCCTTTCCCACTCGCCCTGCCGACAGCATCGATGCTCATTGACTCAACAATCACAGCTGCAGCAAGCTCCCTGGGCAGAGAAGTTTCTGATTTAGTTTCAACTCTTTTGTTTTAATTAAACTTACCTGGTGCACAATGTAAATGCTAAATTATTAAGTGAAAAAACGATTAACTTATCAGAGCTGGATTACTCCCGAGAGATTTGAAGACAGACAGTGTAGCAGTGGGAAATGTTCCAAGCCAGGGCGTGTCATAAAGATTCTAAATTGACAGATACAATTGATTCCCTGTGATCACCTTAGTAACAGATTCTTAACTAGATTTCTGTGATGTCACAGGGCACCAAGTACTTTGACCTTTGATCATTATTATTTACTGAGACCAGACTTATTGATACTGTGTCTCATTGATCCACAAAATCTATAACGATAGATTTGAACCAAAGAATTTGTTCTCCAATACGGTGCTTGACCCATTTCCATTTATTAGCCCTGCCTCCTTCATTACCTCGATCAGACTGTAATGAAAGAAGTTGCACTTGTACATTAACTCTCAATCTTTGAATTAAATAAAAACCTTGCCTGCTACTGAGGAACCATCATTCACTCTGAAAGAAACCTCTGACATGGCTCAGCTAGTTGAGATATTTGAGAGCTGACGCATTTTCCGTTTACACTAAGTTAGCTGATCCATCCTAAGGTGTCAGTGGCTTGTGCTTACTGCTTAAGGTGATAACTTAGTACTATCCCTTGACTCAGATAGATACAGCATAGAACCAGGCCCAACTTGTCCATGCTGACCAACATGCCCCACCTGAGCTAGTCCCATATCCCTGTTTGGCCAATATCCCTCTAAACCTTTGCTATCCTTGTACCTGTCCAAATGTCTTTTAAATCTTGTAAAAATTGTACGTCTCATTCCACATTCCCACTACTCTCTGTGTGAAAAGGTTTCGCAGTTTGGGATTCACATACACTGGGAAAAATATTGAATGCATTTTCCCTATCTATTCCCCTCATGATTCTATACACCTCTATAAGATAGATCCCCCCTCAACCTCCTGTCCTCCAAGGAATAAAATCCCAGCCTGGTCTTGACTCCTTTGGAAAGTGTGAATATTTCCTCTTGATTAGATCTTTAAAGCTTTCAGCTGTGATGCACTTACACCAAGGCAGGTGGGACTAGTGTAGATGTAGCATTGTTGGTCGGTTTGGGCAAGTGGGACTAGTGTAGATGGGCATGTTGGTCGGTGTGGGCAAGTTGGGTAGAAAGGCGTTTCCACGCTGTATCACTCTGATTCCTTGCCAACTTGTCTTAACTTACATCACCAAAGTGGATTCAATGCTATTGTGGAAGCCTGCTTGGGATAGACAATAGGTGCAGCAGTAGGCCATACGGCCCTTCAAGCCAGCACTGCCATTCAATGGCTGATCATCCACAATCACATTGGATAAATTGGTCCCCATCTTACACTTTGATGCTGCTGTATGTCGCTGCTGTAGTAGAGTATGGAACATGGATAAGGTTTGGAATTATCTCTCCACATCATCGTCTATATCTCTCCTTTCCCTTATCCCTAACCAGTCTGAAGAAGGATCTCGACCCGAAACGTCACCCATTCCTTCCCTCTGGAGATGTTGCCTGTCATGCTGAGTTACTCCAGCTTTTTGTGTCTATCTTTGGAATGAACTTGCTTGGTTCCAGTTTCAGTTTCCCATCTGTGGGGAACCGGACAACCCGACCAAGAGCAGTGGAGCAAGCATGGAATCAACCAAGCCTCTCGGAGAGTTGTAGGAACCACAAGACTCAGCACTTATTTTCCAAATTGGGAATCTATGGCACCTTTAATAAGGAATTAACAATTTTGGGAGGAAAAATGGTAGAATATTTGTAAATCGGGCATTTCAAATGTCAGCATAAAATTGCACATCAAATATTTAAAACACATTTGCTGTCAGCATGTTTCAAATATCTTGTCCACATGTGTTGTGCAGAAAGGTGTGGTGAATATATTCCACGTGACGTTCTACATTCGAACACACTTGATTGTTCCGACGTTATGGACAGACCACCCTGATGTTAATATTTTAATCAGTGCAAAAGTCACATGGACTGTGCGGCGGCTTCGATACATTCCCCTCCGTCACTCAGTTCCAGAACAACATCGGCTAAAGAGAGCTGTGGCTGAATTTCCAGACCAACTGCAACAGCAGCAGTTACTACATGAGCAAGGCTATAACTGTTAATTATGGATTAAACCACTTATTTATGCGTGTCTACCATGGTTTAATGCTGGTACTAGCCTGCGATAAACGGATGCTTACATTTTTGGCATGTGTTCCTGTCTCCCACACTGTCTGTTCACACTCTGCTACTTAGTCAGCTTGTTCTTGAGAGGAGAAATGACTATCCAATATCCAACTCAATCTATTGCTCAGCAATCTTCAAGCATCGTACTATTTACAAGAAGAAAATGCTGACATTAAAACACTGGATTCTCATAGATCAGAAAAAAATCACGTCACTAGAGGCTGAAGAAAAACAAAATGGACTCTAATTACAAAAACCTTCTTGTCAAACAATGTATCTGGTTAGATGATAAATATTACTCACCATGAATGCCCAATGGCTCCTTCCCATTGTGATGGCATTGATTTATTATCATCTGTGTCGAGATATAGTGTAAAGCTTCGATCCTTCGGTCAAATCAAACCATAGTATGCACCAGTACAGTTAAGCCACACAAAAGTACAAGAGGGAGTCCATAGAGAAAACTATCAGTGCGGGATATAGTGTTACAGCATTGTAACAACTACAGAGAAAAAGTGCAGCGTTCTCAATGTGGTAGGTTGGAAGATCGGGACGACACCCTAGCTTACGGGAGGACCGTTCAATTGTTTTGTGGGTTCATTGTTTGCACCCAGTCCAATTTGTCCTTCAGACCCAAGAGATGCTCTTTACTTTAATGCAACAGGAAATTACTTCCCATATCTTAGAACTGTGGGGAGGAAACAAACTCCTTATTAATAACACCCACACTGACCATAAAGAGAATGCTCTGAGAAATCTCTGCAAAATTAACTTGGTGTTGTGTCGACAGATTTATGGAGTGTGAAGCCACTGTTATTGCAACAGGTTGCAGACATTAATACCACCTAGTGGCAGCAACACCATACCACAGATTGGTCAAACCCATGACTGACGTTATGTTTGAACGTACACAAAATTGCTGGGGAAACTCAGCGGGTGCAGCAGCATCTATGGAGCGAAGGATATAGGCGACGTTTCGGGCCGAAACCCTTCTTCAGACTGATGGGGGGTGGGGGGGGGGGGGAAGAAAGAAGGAAAAGGGGAGGAGGAGGAGGAGCCCGAGGGCGGGCGGGAGGAGACAGCTAGAGGGTTAAGGAAGGGGAGGAGACAGCAAGGGCTAGCCAAATTGGGAGAATTCAATGTTAATGCCATAAGGACGCAAGGTCCCCAGACGGAATATGAGGTGCTGTTCCTCCAATTTCCGCTGTTACTCACTCTGGCAATGGAGGAGACCCAGGACAGAGAGGTCGGATTGGGAATGGAGGGGGGGAGTTGAAGTGCTGAGCCACCGGGAGTTCAGGTAGGTTATTGCGGACTGAGCGGAGGTGTTCGGCGAAACGATCGCCCAACCTACGCTTGGTCTCACCGATGTAAATCAGCTGACATCTAGAGCAGCGGATGCAGTAGATGAGGTTGGAGGAGATACAGGTGAACCTTTGTCGCACCTGGAACGACTGCTTGGGACCTTGAATGGAGTCGAGGGGGGAGGTGAAGGGACAGGTGTTGCATTTCTTGCGGTTGCAACGGAAAGTGCCCGGGGAGGGGGTGGTGCGGGAGGGAAGGGAAGAATTGACGAGGGAGTTGCGGAGGGAGCGGTCTTTGCGGAAGGCAGACATGGGGGGAGATGGGAAGATGTGGCGAGTGGTGGGGTCACGTTGGAGGTGGCAGAAATGGCGGAGGATTATGTGTTGTATTTACCGGCTGGTGGGGTGAAAGGTGAGGACCAGAGGGACTCTGCCCTTGTTGCGTGTGCGGGGATGGGGAGAGAGAGCAGTGTTACGGGGTATGGATGAGACCCTGGTGTGAGCCTCATCTATGGTGGCGGAGGGGAATCCCCGTTCCCTGAAGAACGAGGACATTTCCGATGCCCTGGTATGAAATGTCTCATCCTGGGAACAGATGCGGCGTAGGCGGAGGAATTGGGAGTAGGGGATGGAGTCTTTACAGGGGGCAGGGTGGGAAGACGTGTAGTCCAGATAGCCATGTGAGTCAGTGGGTTTGTAATGTATGTCGGTCAGGAGTCTGTCCCCTGCGATGGAGATGGTGAGGTCAAGGAATGGTAGGGAAGTGTCGGAAATCGTCCAGGTGTATTGGAGTGCCGGATGGAAGTTGGTGGTGAAGTGGATGAAGTCAGTCAGTTGTGTGTAGGTGCAGGAGGGCTCCGAGGCCTTCCTGGTGGGGGATGGAGGTGTAGAGTGACCGGACATCCATGGTGAAGATGAGGGGGTGAGGGCCCAGAGAGTGGAATGCGTGGAGGCGGCGGAGAGTGTCTGAGGTATCTAGAACAAAGGTGGGGAGGGATTTGACCAAGGGGGATAGGATGGAGTCAAGGTATGTGGAGATGAGTTCGGTGGGGCACGAACACGCAGAGACAATGGGTCTGCCGGGAGAGCAGGGTTTGTGGATTTTGGGGAGAAGGTAAAAACGGGCCGTGCGGGGCTGGGGAACGATGAGGTTGGAAGCTTGGTCAGGTAGGGCGTGGGAATTGATGAAGTCGGTGATGGTGCTAGAAATGGTGGCCTGGTGCTCGTCAGTGGGGTCATGGTCCAAGGGTAAGTAGGAGGAGGTGTCCGAGAGTTGGCGCGTGGCCTCAGCTTTGTAGAGATTACAAAGGTTTGAAGTATGGAGATGTCACAACGTGGGGCACTGATGGGGCATGACAACATTACTCTCGCAGCACTACACATTTACCATCTGCTGCACATTGCTTTCTGTTTCTTGGTGTTTAATATTACAAAGCTTTTCACTTCCCTTCACAGTTATTTTTATGTTACACCATGTCCAGGGAACTCTGTTCACTGCACATCTTGCAGCACAGATTTAAATCTGAAACTTCAGCTTCTCAAATAGGAACAAGCAAGAATTGAAAATTACCGCCCTCTAAATCAACAGCAAATTGAAGATAAAGCACAGAGTGCTGGAGTAACTCAGCGGGTCAGGCAGCATCTCTGGAGAACATGGATAGGTGACCTTTCACAGAGTGCTGGAGTAACTCAGCGGGTCAGGCAGCATCTGTGGAGAGCATGGATAGGTGACGTTTCACAAAGTACTGGAGTAACTCAGCGGGTCAGGTAGCATCTGTGGAAAACATGGATAGGTGACGTTTCACAGAGTGCTGGAGTAACTCAGTCGGCCAGGCAGCATCTCTGGAGAACATGAATCATCAATATTTCGGGTCTTTACCGTTTTTCAGGCTGAAGGATCCCAACCCGAAACATCACCTATCCATGTTCGTCAGAGATACTACCTGACCCACTGAGTTACTCCAGCACTTTGTATTTTATTCAAGATTCCAGTATCTGCAGTTCCTTGTGTCAGCAAATAGAACACAATTGCAATATTTAGTGCAGTATAAATCCCTGATGAAGTTGTGAACACACCAACTGCAGGACATATCCAACCGTTTGTAAGGTCTTTGTTGGCTTGCCATTCCAGTTTCTTCCTTACTTTATGAGGGTCAAATTCAGCAAAGGAATGAAGAGTTTCAGTTGATGGTTTTGGTAAATTGGGCTCCTTTTGGTCAAGTTTCCATGCTGATATTGCTTGCAACACACAGAGTAATGCCGATCAGGGTCAGCAGCATCCCTGCCATCGCCTCTGCAACAAAAACACGGTGCTGATCACTGAGAACACAATAGGTGGGTAGCAGTACCATTAATGCATTCATGTGTCATGGATAATCACGGAGCTGTACAGCACAAAAACAGTCCCTTCAGCCCATCTCTCACCTTAATTCTATGCTCTCTAGTTTTAGAATCCTCTATCCTAGTAAACAAAACAGCGAGCATTCACTTTGTCCATGCCCCTCATGACCCAGCATGCAAGAAATCAAATGTAGCAACAATATCAAGAGGGATAAAAGTTGTATGTCAGAGAAGTTGTATGTTGAACCTTAGCAAGACCACAGTTAGAGAGAGTGCTGCAAGCATTCCATCCCCATATTGCCAATCAGATATAGAAATAGATGCAACTGTGCAAAAATAGATTTACTGGGAAGGCATCAGGACCATCAGGAAAGATGTGATCAGACTGCAAATCTTTTGTCTCGATGAGGGGTCGGAGAAACATAACAAGAGAGTTGTTTCAGATTATAAAAGGATGTTTCCATTGGCAAGGTAGCAGAACGAGAGATCATAAACACCTCCGCTCAGTCCACCTTAACGTAACTGATCTCCCGGTTGCTCAGCACTTTAACTCCCCTTCCCATTCACAATCTGACCTTTCTGTCCTGGTCCTCCTCCATAGTCAGAGTGAGGCCCAGGGCAAATTGGAGGAACATCACCCCAGCGGTATGAACATTGACTTCTCTACCTTCAAATAGCCCTTGCTTTCCCTCGCTCTCCATCCCCCTCCCCCTTCCCAGTTCTCCCACCAGTCTTACGGTCTCCGACTACATTCTATCTCTGTCCCGCCCACTCCCCTGACATCAGTCTGAAGAAGGGTGTTGGGATCCTTCTTCAGCCTGATAAAGGGTAAAGACCCGAAATGTTGATGACCCATTCCTTCTCTCCAGAGATGCTGCCTGTTCTGCTGAGTGACTCCAGCATTTTGGGTCTATCTTCGATAAATATTGAGGACTTGATAAGTCCAATGTAGATTTCAGAAGAACCCAATTTAGTCATTAATTTAGAATGAGAATCACATGAGAACACACAAGTTCAGATGCATAGTAAACACAAAACAGGAGATGGGGATTAGTTTGTGGAGTTAGAGAGAGGTGAAGAGGTTGTGTGGAGCATAACACTGATGTGTGGTTATATACAACAGTCTTTAAAGTCTAAAACAGTGTGTGATACACATTGTACTTACGTTTACCGCCAATATCTTCCCCAAGTAACTTTCCAGTTAGTGCAGTGAACACAAATGTGAGAGAATTTGTCAAGAGGATGGCCAAGGACAAATCTGCAGAGACAGAGATTTCCCATTGAATAATGACCTCTCTGAGTATGTATGTACATTCACATCATCATTACAGAGCATTTACAGAAGTTACATTAAATGCTTTGCAATGAAAACGTGAAATTAAATTAAATTAAATGTTTAATTTCCTTGTTATCATCTATTGATCCATCCCTGCAATGCCAATTCAATTCAATTCGATTCAACTTTATTGTCATTGCACAAATACGAGTACAGGTACAACGAAATGCAGTTTAGCGTCTGGTCATAGTGCAAGATAGTAGAAATAAAAATAAAAATACTGGTTAACAATGTGTGGACTGTGGATGAATTAAACTGGTACATAGGCAAATAAATGTATACAAATGGGAGAGTCTAAAGATAGCTAGAGACGGGACTGTGATTTCAGCAGTGTAATGGTGTTATTGAAAAAGCTGTTCCTCAGCCTGCTTGTGCGAGACCTGAGGCTCCTGTACCACCTCCCTGATGGGAGGAGGGCAAACAGTCCATGGTTAGGGTGAGAGGGGTCCTTGATGATTTTCCCGGCCCGTCTCAGACACAGTTTTCGATGGAGGGCATCCATGGCAGGGAGCGGGGCACCGATGATGTGCTGAGCGGTTTTCACCACCCGTTGCAGTGCCTTCCTGTCAGCTGTGATGCAGCTGCTGTACCATACCGTGAAGCAGGTGGTCAGGATGCTTTCGATGGTACAGCGGTAGAAGTTGGACAGGATCTGGGGGGACAAGTGAGCTTTCTTAAGCCTCCTCTGAAAGTAAAGGCGCTGCTGCACCTTTTTGATCAGTTTGGTGGTATTGAGGGACCAGGACACATCCTCTGAGATGTGTACCCCGAGGAATTTGTAGTTGGAGACGCGCTGGAATACTGGAATACGGAATCTTCACTTTGCAAATTATTTTTAAAAATTCATTTCAACACTCTAACTCAGTTCTCTTCAGGGAGGCTTTTCCCAACCAGGGGAAACCTCTTGCAATGAAGCATCATCCGCAGTCATGAGCGGAAATCGCTTTCAACTTTCACCCTTTCACCTTAAAGCTCTGCCCTCTAGTCTTTCACAATTCCACCCTGGTGAAAAGGTTCTGACTGTCTCCCCTTAGTTTCTGGAGTGGAACGTGAAACTGAAGCCTAAATCTAAAAGATTCAGAGATGTGAGAGTTGAACAACACCTGACACGTATTGTAAAGCACTGATATAGGTAAGTAACCACACAGGTAAGAAACCACACAGGTAAGTAACCACACAGGTAAGTAACTGCACAGGTAAGTAGCCACACAGGTAAGTAACTACACAGACCTGTCGATGCCAAGGTGAAGTAGAAGAGAAGTGACCCGCTTTGGTTGAGAAGGAAAGGTATCAAATACTGGAAAACATAAGTGGACAAGAATAAGCAACAGCAATTTCCCTTCCAACACCAGTCATGTTGTCCTCCTGTCTAGAAAGATTAATGCAGGCATTTGTCAGTGGACTGAATGATTGAGACTATTCTTGGAGCAAGTTGGAATCCAACTCAAACCCTGTCCTACATGAGACAATTCCTTGCACAGTGGATGTCCACTGATGTTGCTCAGGATGGAACAAGGTGTACAGTCATGTGCTGTGCAATGCACCAAAGCACCATCAGAGCCACAGATTTATTGTAATACAATACTTGTTTACTAAGATATAACCATATAACCATATAACAATTACAGCACGGAAACAGGCCATCTCGGCCCTACAAGTCCGCGCCGAACAATTTTTTTCCCTTAGTCCCACCTGCCTGCACTCATACCATAACCCTCCATTCCCTTCTCATCCATATGCCTATCCAATTTATTCTTAAATGATACCAACGAACCTGCCGCCACCACTTCCACTGGAAGCTCATTCCACACCGCTACCACTCTCTGAGTAAAGAAGTTCCCCCTCATGTTACCCCTAAACTTCTGTCCCTTAATTCTGAAGTCATGTCCTCTTGTTTGAATCTTCCCTATTCTCAAAGGGAAAAGCTTGATCACATCAACTCTGTCTATCCCTCTCATCATTTTAAAGACCTCTATCAAGTCCCCCCTTAACCTTCTGCGCTCCAGAGAATAAAGACCTAACTTATTCAACCTATCTCTGTAACTTAGTTGTTGAAACCCAGGCAACATTCTAGTAAATCTCCTCTGTACTCTCTCTATTTTGTTGACATCCTTCCTATAATTGGGCGACCAAAATTGTACACCATACTCCAGATTTGGTCTCACCAATGCCTTGTACAATTTTAACATTACATCCCAGCTTCTATACTCAATGCTCTGATTTATAAAGGCTAGCATACCAAAAGCTTTCTTTAACACCCTATCTATATGAGATTCCACCTTCAAGGAACTATGCACGGTTATTCCCAGATCCCTCTGTTCAACTGTATTCTTCAATTCCCTACCATTTATCATGTACGTCCTATTTTGATTTGTCCTGCCAAGGTGTAACACCTCACATTTATCAGCATTAAACTCCATCTGCCATCTTTCAGCCCATTTTTCCAAATGGCCTAAATCACTCTGTAGACTTTGGAAATCCTCTTCATTATCCACAACACCCCCTATCTTGGTATCATCTGCATACTTACTAATCCAATTTACCACCCCTTCATCCAGATCATTGATGTACATGACAAACAACAAAGGACCCAACACAGATCCCTGAGGCACCCCACTAGTCACCTGCCTCCAACCCGACAAACAGCCATCCACCATTACCCTCTGGCTTCTCCCATTCAGCCACTGCTGAATCCATCTTGCTATTCCTGCATTTATACCCAACAGTTTAACCTTCTTAACCAACCTTCTATGAGGAACCTTGTCAAAGGCCTTACTAAAGTCCATATAGACAACATCCACTGCTTTACCCTCGTCAATTTCCCTAGTAACCTCTTCAAAAAATTCAAGAAGATTAGTCAAACATGACCTTCCAGGCACAAAAGATAGACACAAAATGCTGGAGTAATTCAGTGGGACAGGCAGCATCTCTGGAGAGAAGAAATGGGTGATGCTTGCTTCTTCAGAAGAAGGGTCTCAACCCGAAGCTTCACCCATTCCTTATATCCTTCGACTCAGCTGCCTGTCCCACTGAGTTACTCCAGTATTTTGTGTTTATCTTCAGTGTAAACCAGTATCTGTAGTTCCTTCCTACACACTTGCTCACTACAAGATAATTTTCAAGTTAATTACCCATCTAGGCTCTGATTGTGTGATCATATAGATGGAAATTATGGGTGTGCAGCCCTTGATTACATGTAACATTAAACAGTTCTAAGCATGACTGGAGAGAAAAGTTAGATGGCATGGGTACTAAATGGTGGATCAACGGTCTGCAGGCAATAGTTCTAAACACTAATGTGTTGCACAGATGCATGCTGCTGAGAAACCACGCCTAGGGTAGAAAGGAAGAGTCACGGGGGTGAGAAAACGGGAAATCTTGATGAAATCACAAAATAAAATCATGAGAGGAATAGATCGGGTAGATGCACAGAGTCTCTTGCCCAGAGGAGGGGAATCGAGGACCAGAGGATATAGGTTTAACGTGAAAGGGAAAAGATTTAATAGGAATCTGAGGGGTAACTTTTTCACACAAAGTGTGGTGGATGTCTGGAAAAAGCTGCCGGAGGAGGTAGTTGAGGCAGGGTCAATCCCGATATTTAAGACACATTTAGACTGGTACATGGATAGGGCAGGTTTAGAGGGATATGGGCCAAACACTGACAGGTGGGACTCGTGTAGCTCGGATATGTTGGTCGGTGTGGGCAAGTTGGGTCGAATGGCCTGTTTCCACACTGTATCACTCTATGACCTGATGACTAAATGGGGTGAAAGATTGTAGAATATAGAAATACTGAGAATAAAAATGAGTTGAGGAAACAGGGAAAGGGTTTGGGAAAGACTTTGATGGATCGGGGAAGGTTAGCAGACAGTTGAATTATCAGCTGAGAATAGTGGAGATGGAGGCTGTAGGGAATGAGACATCAGAGGGTATCGGTGATAAGATCGGAGGAGTCACATTTTGCTGTCTTCAGAAAAACATTTATTTCTTTCAGAATCTCTAAGACTAGGTTATCTGGAGCTATCTGTGCATTCCAGCTCTGTAGAAAAGGGCTAATCAACGCCCATATAGTAATAGTTATTGCATTTCAGAAGTAATTAACTGCACCTTTGGTATAAATCTGAGAGGTCGAATAATGAATGATATTTATGCAAGACTTCATTTCTTACTATTACAGGTTCCTAGTCCATGTCAATGATAATTACATTGGAGCGGGACAACCAGGTTCTGCAACAGCTTCATCCCCCAGGCCATAAGATTACTGAACAATCAACAAAACCGAGGCTAGAACTTTTTAAATATCGACACTTTTTAAAAACTTTTTATATATATTTATTTTACAGAACCATGCACATGAGGCATTTTTATGGACGCACCTAGCACTTTTACTTTTACTATTTACCTGATTGGAGAGTCAAATGCAACGAAATTTCGTTCAAGGTGCACTGTGTCTAGGTGTATATCTGAATGACAATAAAGTTTTCATTCATTCATTCATTCATTCAAGTTTTCATTCATTCATTATGCTCATGTTGATATTTTTCTTTGATACTAATGTCGAAGTTAAATTCACAGCAAAATATCATGCCTGCTCACCCTGATATAGGGGTCAGAGAAGCAAGCAGGATCTTGGTCAGGATCTTGGTCAGGAAGTTAGAAGGTTAGCATGACTAAGGAGCAAGAAGTGTGGAGTTGGAGTTGAGGCCCACAATTAGTGAGCTGGAGGCAGGGTGAGGCAGACAGGACACACAATTAAACCCATGACACAAAGCTGTCAAAGGTAGAGATTTGAGGGATCAGAGAGTATTCTGTGTTGCATGATTTTGCAATATTAATGTTTGGTCAACTAGTTTAACTGATTATTGATTTATTGTATTATTTATTATTATATGTTTATCTGTGCATTATTGCATCAATGTGCTTATTAAGCTGCAATTAGTAAGAATGTCATTGTTCAGTTCCTGGTACATATGACAATTAAACACTCTTGATTCTTTACAATTTCCCCAGAGAACAACGCACATCTTTTATTCCAATTTAAATAAAGATGTTAAATATGATTTTTTTTAAAGTAGTGATTTCCTCACATGACATTGCTTGCCTTTTAAACATAACTCATTTAATGCAGAGTCTCAACACAGTTCAATTACCTTGTAATTAAGAACTAAAAATCTCATCTCTGCCAATAGTTGTGTAACCCAGTTTCCAGACTGGACCTTCTCGATGCCCTCTGTGCCTTTTTTAAGGAAAGGGTTAGTTGCCCCCCACAGCAGTGACACCAGGACAAGACAGAACGCTTCCACTGAAAGAGAAAACACAAGAGGTTCTCAGTAGCATCCCACTGACTGATTCATCAGAAACCAGAGAGTGGCGGGTGTATGGAACAAGCTGCCAGAGGAGGTAGTACACTACATGGATCGGACCGGTTTGGAGGGACATGGACCAAGCGCGGGCAGGTGGGACTGGTGTAGCTGGGATGTTGGTCAGTGTGGGCAAGTTGGGCCGACCGTGCTATATGGGGGAGGAGTCAGAGCTGAGCGCCCGTGGCTCCCCTCCTGCCCAGGCCCGGCACCCACATCCCCGGGGCCCGTGGGGGGGGGGACAGTGAGGAGGGGGAGGGAGGAGGAGACAGTGAGGGGGGGGAGGGGGAGACAGTGAGGGGGGGGGGGGGGCACGACCACGACCACCGGCGACACAGCAGACGGACTCACGGACGGTCGCCATGGCAGCCGCGCCCTCTCACCCCGCCGTCACTTCCGCCGGCTTGCTCCTTCCTTCCTTCCACTCCCCGTGCAGGGCCTGAGATCCGCGCAACATGGTGAGTCCCCGCCGCCCGCCCGGCCTCAGGGCCCCATCCTCACCCCCACCCCCTCACACCCACCCTCACCCCGGCCTCACCCCCCCCTCACACCCACCCGGCCTCAGGGCCCCATCCTCACCCGGCCTCACCCTCACCCCCGCTCCTCGCCCCCGCCCCCACCCTCACCCCCACCCTCACCCCCAGAATTAGACCACTCGGCCCATCTACTCCACCGTTCAATCTCTCCATCTCAACCCCATCCTCCTGCCATCTCCCCAAATCTAGAGTTAGTGTACAGGGCTCTTGGAGATTCTCTGTAATAGTGAAGGTTTAATAGAGCAAAAAACAAACTGCTAGAAGAACATAGAAACAAGGAACTATAAATGCTGACTCCAGATTACAAACATGTGTAGTCTCTTGCCCGGCCAAAGTTTAAATTCATGGTCTGGAAGATGCTTCTGACTTGACACCAAACTGCAACTTCAGCTTAGAGTTAATCTTGAGCTCAGCCTCTTGAGGCGGGCCCATCGAATGAAACCTGGCCCGAGAACGTTGAGTCCTCGAACGAGTTGTGTTGCGTAGCTTCTCCGATGCAAATCATATTTGCAATATCTATGTAAATCTAGGCAGTGCCAATATGAGTCTGAAATGAGACATTCGGTTGGCAACTAATTCATTGGGAACTTCCTGAAAATTATTGAAGGAAAAATTTGATGATCGAAGTACAGTGGGATTAGAGAGCTTTGCTGGTTGTTAACAAGCTCACAACATTGTATGTGATATGTGTTTATATTAAATGATTATTTTATCAACTGTTGAATTGATCCAGTTTTCTTTTTCTCTCCTGTATCAGAGGCCCATGCTGTTACAGGGTCATGAAAGATCAATCACACAGATTAAGTACAACAGGGAAGGAGATCTGGTGTTCTCCTGTGCCAAAGATACTGTAAGTACGAGACCCATGTTACTTGGTAACTTCAGTGGAATTCATATTGAGCTCCATGAAATCATCTGGCAAATTTGTCAGCTGATGATGAAATGTTTAACGATCTATGTCTAATGTAAAAAAAGCACAGAGTGCTGGAGTAACTCAGCGAGTCAGGCAGCATCTCTGGAGAACATGGACAGGTGACGTTTTGGGTAGAGACATTTCTTTAGACGTCACTATATATATGTGATAATTGTGAACAATTGCTGCCCATTTCTTCACTCTTGCAAAATTAATTCAGCCCATTGTGTTTTCAGAAATATTTAGTTTAGTTGACTTTAGAGATACAGCATGGAAACAAGCTATTCGGCTTGTTCACTGAGTCCACACCGACCATCTATTGTCCATATGCTAGGGGCAATTTACAGCAGCCAATTAACCTACAAACCTGCATGTCTGGAATGTGGGAGGAAACCCACACAGTCCTAGGGGGAACGTGCAATCTCCACACAGACAGCATCCGTCAGGATCAAAGCTGGGTCTCTGTCTCTGTAAGGCAGTAACTCTACTGCTGTGCTAGAGTCAGTTATTAAAGATGGGATAGCAGCACATTTGGAAAGTGGTGAAATCATTGGACAAAGTCAGCATGGATTTACGAAAGCTAAATCATGTCTGACGGATCTTATAGAATTTTTCGAGGATGTAACTAGTAGAGTGGATAGGGGAGAACCAGTGGATGTGTTATATCTGGACTTTCAGAAGACTTTCGACAAGGTCCCACATAAGAGATTAGTATACAAACTTAAAGCACACGGTATTGGGGGTTCAGTATTGATGTGGATAGAGAACTGGCTGGCAAACAGGAAGCAAAGTGTAGGAGTAAACGGGTCCTTTTCAGAATGGCAGGCAGTGACTAGTGGGGTACCGCAAGGCTCAGTGCTGGGACCCCAGCTATTTACAATATATATTAATGATTTGGACGAGGGAATTGAATGCAACATCTCCACGTTTGCGGATGACACTAAGCTGGGGGGCAGTGTTAGCTGTGAGGAGGATGCTAGGAGGCTGCAAGGTGACTTGGATAGGCTGGGTGAGTGGGCAAATGTATGGCAGAAGCAGTATAATGTGGATAAATGTGAGGTTATCCACTTTGGTGGCAAAAACAGGAAACCAGACTATTATCTAAATGGTGGCCGATTAGGAAAAGGGGAGATGCAACAAGACCTGGGTGTCATGGTACACCAGTCATTGAAAGTAGGCATGCAGGTGCAGCAGGCAGTGAAGAAAGCGAATGGTATGTTAGCATTCGTAGCAAAAGGATTTGAGTATAGGAGCAGGAAGGTTCTACTGCAGTTGTACAGGGTCTTGATGAGACCACACCTGGAGTATTGTGTACAGTTTTGGTCTGCAAATCTGAGGAAGGACATTATTGCCATAGAGGGAGTGCAGAGAAGGTTCACCAGACTGATTCCTGGGATGTCAAGACTTTCATATGAAGAAACACTGGCTCGCTAGAATTTAGGAGATTGAGGGGGGATCTTGTAGAAACTTACAAAATTCTTAAGGGGTTGGACAGGCTAGATGCAGGAAGATTGTTCCCGATGTTGGGGAAGTCCAGGACAAGGGGTCACAGCTTAAGGATAGAGGGGAAATCCTTTAAGACCGAGATGAGAAAAACATTTTTCACACAGAGAGTGGTGAATCTCTGGAACTCTCTGCCACAGAAGGTAGTTGAGGCCAGTTCATTGGCTATATCTAAGAGGGAGTTAGATGTGGTCCTTGTGGCTAAAGGGATCAGGGGGTATGGAGAGAAGGCAGGTACGGGATATTGAGTTGGATGATCAGTCATGATCATATTGAATGGCGGTGCAGGCTCGAAGGGCCGAATGGCCTACTCCTGCACCTATTTTCTATGTATCTATGTGCTGCCGATGATTCTTAGATTTATGACAGCACAATTGATTCTTTTAATCCAAGGATTTAAAAACTTAATTTATTAGTATTGTTATAACATAATGCACTGTTTAATGATCGAGGGGAACTATCTGGTCTCTCAATTGATTAGCAAGTATCAATATGTAATTTGGTGGCAAATGTGCTGCAGTGCTGGAGAAATGTGGGCGTAAGGCCAAAGGGATAATATCAGCAAACCATGATGACTTCTTTGTTCTCTCTTATTGCACAGGTTGTGAATGCCTGGTATTCTGTGAATGGAGAGAGGCTTGGCACTTACATTGGACACACAGGAGCGGTGTGGTGCGTCGATGTTGATTGTATCCTTAACAGCAGCGATGCCCTTGGTTATGGTTTGTCGTGGCTGTGACCAGCACGGTGCTTGGATAAATACAGCACAGATAATACTTCAGTGGCTATGGGATATTTTGGGATGGTCTGAATATTTGAAATCCGGTGAAATCCATGGTCGCAGAATGGTCACAGGTGACAATTTGGCCCATCATGTGATGCCGTTTATATATTTCATCAACAGTGTGAATACTGTTCAAACTTGGGGTGGAAGAGGGAACCAAAGTTATAAAACTGAAAATTAAATGCAGAGGGAGAGTAGGTACTACCACAGGTGAGAGAATTGTCCATTTTCTTTCAATTTCACCACATCAGTAGAGTACACCTTCCACCCTGTGTGTGTTTGCCCAGTAATAGCATGGAGTGTTGAATACTGTGCGACCTCTGAGTTTAGTTTAGTTTTGTTTAGAGATACAGCGCGGAAACAGGCCCTTCGGTCCACCGAGTCCGCACTGACCTGTGATCCCCGCACATTAACATTATCCTGCACACACACACTAGAGACAATTTTTACATTTACCAAGCCAATTTACCTACCTGCATACCTGTATGTCTTTGGAGTTGATGCAGGATCTACGGTTTGTGGAATCCATTGTACTGAGTACTGTCCTCTACACCAACATGACAGCATTGTTTGAATCTCATAAAGTGTCTTGGATTGCCGCGAATACTCTAATTTTTCTCAACTCACTTAATCTCTTGGGTTTTGAACAGTCATAGTACAGATAGAACCTTGAAACGTTATACATGAAGGTCGAGAACCATGGCAGAATGTAATATTTGGAGATGCAGGGCAATCTACTCAGAAGTGGATCGGACAATTTACAGTAACTGAAGGTCTAGTGGATTTGTACGTCTCTTTTAATGACAATCAAATAACATTGTTGAGGAAACCACAAATAAAATGCTCCTTGGACATATTTTGCTTATTCTGACACTGAGTGTAAGTGTGTGCGTTTGTCTGACTTTCATTTTCCTTCTAGATTATTCTTATTCTCCTTAATCTAATAATTAGGGGATTCAAAGCATGTGTTAGCTGGTTCTGCAGATAACTCGTGCAGAGTCTGGGACTGTGAAACAGGTGAGATGTTGTTAGTTTACTCTTGCTGTAAAGCAGTGGTGACATTGATGTTCAGCTGGTGACTTAAATAGCACCTCAAGCAGTCCCTGTATAATTGTTGTAAGCCTCCAGAGTTGTTTAGTATTAAAGTAATGTTCATAAACTCTTTTGGTCTGAGTACAAAACACAAATTGTGATGTGATAATATTCCTGGTCATTTGTTTCTTTGTCTCTGTGGGATTGTATTTGTAATGCTCTGTTGTTCCTGATTCACATTCGATTATTTTCATTATCAGGGAAGCAGATGGCGTTGTTTAAAACCAGCTCTGCGGTGCGAACGGGTGGATTTGACTTCAGTGGCAACATCGTCATGTTTACAACGGACAAGCAAATGGGCTACAGTTGTTTCGTCAGCTTCTTTGACATCCGAGATCATGCTCAAATCAGTAAGAATGATGCATTCCAACGGGAATGACAGAAATATCTTCCCTTCTGAGACTTCTTCAAAGATAGACACAAAATGCTGGAGTAACTCAGCGGGACAGGCAGCATCTCTGGAGAGAAGGAATGGGTGACGTTTTGGGTGGAGACGCTTCAGCATCTCTGGAAAACATAGAAAATGGGTGTAGGAGGAGGCCATTCGGCCCTACGAGCCAGCACCGCCATTCATTATGATCATGGCTGATCATCCACAATCAGTAACCCATGCCTGCCTTCTCCCCATATCCCTTGACTCCGCTGGTCCCAAGAGCTCTATCTAACTCGCTTTTAAATTCATCCAGTGAGTTGGCCTCCACTGCCTTCGTGGCAGAGAATTACACAAAATTCACAACTCTCTGGGTGAGAAAGTTTTTTTTCTCATCTCAATTTTAAATAGCCTCCCCTTTATTCTAAGACTGGCCCCTGGTTCTGGACTCTCCCAACATTGGGAACATTTTTCCTGCATCTAGCTTGTCCAGTACTTTTATAATTTTATATGTTTCTATAAGATCCCCTCTCATCCTAAATTCCAGTGAATACAAGCCCAGTCTTTCCAATCTTTCCTCATATGTCAGTTCCGCCATCCTGGGGATTAACCTCCTGAATTTACGCTGCACTCCTTCAACAGCAAGAATGTCCTTCCTCAAATTAGGAGACCAAAACTGCATACAATACTCCAGGTGTGGTCTCACCAGGGCCCTGTACAACTGCAGAAGGACCTCTTTACTCCTATACTCAATTTCAGACTGAGTCTGAAGAAGGGTCTCGACCCGAAACGTCACCCATTCCTTCTCTTCAGAGGTCCTGCCTGTCCCGCCGAGTTACTCCAGCATTTTGTGTCTATCTTCGGTTTAGACCAGCATCTGCCGTTCCTTCCTCCACATGTGCTTGCTTCAGGTATTAACAGAAGCTGGCTCTTTCAGATACCTGAAACCGATTTGATTTATCGTCTTGAGTAAAATAGTGATTAAGGCCAGAAGGACAACATTTAATAACAATAAATTAATTTTAATCTGTGTCAAAATAAATGGTGTTCATTATCATAGTGGATGTGGAGAGGATGTTTTCACTAGTGCGAGAGTCTAGGACCAGAGGCCATGGCCTCAGAATAAAGGAGGTACCTTAAGAAAGGAGATGAGAAGGAATTTCTTTAGTCAGAGGGTGGTGAATCTGTGGAACTCATTGCCATAGACGGCTGTGGAGGCCAAGTCAATGGATATTTTTAAGGCAGAGATGGATAGATTCTTGATTAGTACGGGTGTCAGGGGTTATGGGGAGAAGGCAGGAGAATGGGGTTGAGAGGGAAAGATAGATCAGCCATGATTGAAGGGTGGAGTAGACGTGAACTAAATAAGAATTTGAAAGATATTTGGGCAGATATGGATGGGAAGGGTTTAGATGTCTGTTGGGCAAACGCAGGCTAGAGGATTGTAAAACTAGAGGGCAGGAGAAAGGGGTTGAGAAGAAGAGATAGATCAGCCATGGTTGAATGGTGGAGTAGACTTGATGGGCCAAATGGCCTAATTCTGCCCCTTATGTGACTGAGCTTGTGTGAGCTTGCTCTGGGGATTGTGTGAACATTGATTACTCTGGCCGTGGCGTGTTCTGCTCAAACTGCTCTGCAGATGCAAAGCTCTGCCGTGATAACTTGATTCAGAACTTTTATTTTCTTGATACTGTTCTGTTGATCTTTAGCTAATAATGAACCGTACATGAAGGTGTCAGTGAATGACTCTAAAATAACAAGCGCAGTTTGGGGACCTCTTGGAGAATTTGTCATCGCAGGACTTGAGACTGGTGAATTGCTTCAGTTTAGTGCAAAGGTAAGAAACTGTGCTGTGATCACCAGCCTTGAGTGTCAGCATACGAATGCTGTTGCTTGCTCCCTGGTGCGGAAAGAACAAGATGGAACCGGGGTGGGAGTGGACCTCCAGGCCCCTCCAGCCTGCCCCCACCATTAAACACATCCCACCCGGCTGGTCTGTGGCGCAAGAGCGTTTCATTGTCATATGTACCAACACCCAACAATGACATTCTTACATGCAGCAGCACAACAGGTCTGTAAACACAGTACTCTGAAGATAGTATCATAAACACATTTAAATAGTTAAATAAATAAAATATATAGTGCAAAAATTAAACAAAGGCCAAGTCCCTACAAACTAAGAAACTAGAATCGTAGAGGTGTACAGCTCGGAGGCCCTTCGGACCACTAAGTCTGTGCTAGCCATCATGCCTATCTCTGCTAATCCCACCTGCCTGAATAGATTCCATATGTTTAGTGCTTGCGCACATGCCTCTTCAATGTAGTTCCTGTTAAACCTCCTCAGTCTCACTTTAGACCTGTGCCCTCGAGTTTAGACATCCCTACCCCTATCCTGGCAACTCCTTTGGTCCTGGGAAGAAAGACTGGAGCCCCCCCCCTGTCCAGGTAACCTCTGCACTCTGCAGCTTAATCACATCTCAGCTGTCGTGTGGCAATCAGAACATCACACAATACTCCATCTGTCGTGAACGTACACAGAATCCAGAAGATGGGAAACAAATATGATCAATAAGAAATCAAATGACTGGTTTTTCGCAGGCAAATAATAGTGAAAGGCCTGGATAGGGTGGATGTGGAGAGTCGAGGATCAGAGACCATGGACTCTGAATAAAAGGACATTCACTTAGGAAGGGGATGAGGAGGAATGAGGGTGGTAAATCTGTGGAATTCTTTGCCACAGAAGGCTGTGGAGGCCAAGTCAGTGGATATTTTTAAGGCAGAGATGGATAGATTCTTGATTAGTACGGGTGTCAGAAGTTATCGGGAGAAGGCAGGAGAATAGAGTTAAGAATGAAAGATAGATCATCCATGATTGAATGGCGGAGCAGACTTGATGGGCCGGATGGTGTAAACTGCTCCTATCGCTTATGACCTAATGAAATGTAAACATCTATTGCAAGCACTGGGCACTAATTGGATAATTATACTCGGCCAATGCCTCATGTTTATCATTGTAACTTCCACCCAATTGTATTCTGACTTTTCCTATCCTCTTGGACATGGTATTGTGGGCGAATGCACAGAAGCTTATTTTTACTGTATTATTCCATGAAAGTGGGGAGAATAGACAGCTTAATGTTATAATTGAATGGATGGCTCAAGCCCAGTTTTATTGGTGGTCTGGTAATATAAAATAAATGTCTTTCATTTTTTTATTGGTAAAGCAGTCGTTTTATAGGGTATTTGAGCCAATATATTTGCTTTCCAGTTAAACGGGGTCAGTAAATAATCTAGCACAAACTATTTGTATGACATTTAATTGATAACTTGGTAAAAGAAAGACGATCGAGGGGTTGTGCAAAAATACACACCTTCATTTGTAGAAATGTCAAACACAGGTTAAAAGTGATGTGATGTTGGTTGGCTGATCCATGAGAAAATGGCACTCATGATCATTTTAACAATAAATAGATTATACATTTCCAATTCTGTACAATCTTATAAAATTGTGTTGTGTGCAAAAAATGTGTAGATATTCTTACCTGGTGCATTAATCTGCAACAGTGTTGGAACTGAAGGTCTTGTCTGCAGTAACTGACCTGAGTGCTTTTAAAATATGATTAAGTTGCTCCTCATCTAGTAAAAGCATTGATTTAGTTTAGTTTGGAGATACAGCGCGGAAACAGGTCCTTCGGCCCACCGAGTCTGTATCAACCGCACTATTAACGTTATCCTACACTAGAGACAATCTTTACATTTATTAAAAAAAGCCAATTGATCTACAAACCTGTATGTCTTTGGAGTGTGGGAGGAAACTGAAGTTCTTGGAGAAAAACCACGCAGGTCACTTGGAGAATGTACAGACAGCACCCGTAGTCAGGATTGAACCCTGGCGCTGTAAGGCAGCAACACTACCGCTGCGCCGCTGTGCTATCTATACAATGTCATATATGAGTTTAATACTCGGCTAAGAGGGTTATTATTTCTGTTTCTTATTTATAAGATCGCAATGGGCCATTTTTAGATTTGCAGTCACCTTTCCTAAGTATGAAACTGTATTTTCATAACTTATTTTTGTTTGAAATGCATATATTGTAAAATGTAGTTAATATTTGGTCACCCTTTTCAATAGTAATTGGAGGGAAGTATGTGAAATAAGTGTTCCTCATTGTCTCATGTTCAGCAGCTGAGGTTTTTGACAGAGCTCGGCAATATTTTATAGTTTGACAGTATCACTGAATACCTAATTTCACAGGAATTAGTATTTTTTTACCAGAATTGATATTTCAATGTTAATGATTGGTGTATTATTTTTAAACTTGTGGCAGTCTGGGGAAGTAATCTCTAAAGCAAAGGAGCACACCAAACAAATTAATGACATCCAGACATCCTTGGACCTAACCATGTTTATCACTGCTTCAAAGGATAACACTGCAAAGGTAAGCAATTCAACATCACCCCTTGAACCTCTTGGTCTAATGTAGTTTCAAGCAGACATTTAGCACTTGATCCAGGTGATGTGTGTGGGCATATCCACAAGTCAGTGCGGGCACATTCAGTGAAGCTGCTTCACGCTGCCTGAGCCAAGCCAGCAGCATCATCAAGGACCATTTTCACCCCGGCCACTCCCTCTTCTACCCTCTACCACAGGGCAAGAGGTACAGAAGTGTGAAAACGCACACCTCCAAATTCAGAGACAGTTTCTTCCCAGCTGTTATCAGGCAACTGAACTGTCCTATCAACAAATTGAGAGCGATCCTGATCTCCCATCTACCCCATTGGAGACCCTCGGACTATCTTTAATCAAACTTTATAGGACTTTACCTTGCACTACGTCATGTATCTGTATACTGTGGGCTGCTTGACTGTAATCATGTATAGTCTTTCCACTGACTGGTTAGCAGATGGCAGAAAGCTTTTCACTGTACACGTGACAATAAACGAAACTAAACATACGAGATCGTTTTGTTCTGTAACGTAAAGTTGTGGAGTTTTGTTTCAAGAATGTGATAAACTGTCAGTGATGTTCCATCGAGTTAATGAAGGGCAGCCACCTTCACCTCTTGTTCCCAAGGCTTGTGACTGAGTAAACCTAAACTGATCTGTTCACTGTTACCCTGTTGATGGCTGGGATAGGTTGTCAAGGTGTTGTTTGGTCAGCTTCAATGAAGAGAATGTCCCGGCCCATGGTCATGCATTGGCAGCCGGTGCTGGGGACTGTGCAGCCACTGTAGCAGCGTGGATGTTATCAGGACGTGTGGCACTTGCTGTGTGCAACTCACACTGCCACTCATCACATTGGCATCACTCAGAGGGCAAAACCAAATCATTTGGTCCTTTGCACAAAGATGTGTTTAGTTTAGATATACAATGAATGAAAGGGCCCTTTACACCACCGAGTCCGTGTCGACCAGCGACTCCCACACACTAACACTATCCTACACATGCCAGGGACAGTTTATCATTTTACCAAAGCCAATTAGCCTACAATCCTGTACATCTTTGGAGTGTGGGAGGAAACCGCAGCACCCGGAGAAAACCCACTCAGCTCATGGGAAGAATATACAAAGTCCGTACAGACAACACCTGTAGTCAGGATAGAACCCGGGTGTGTGGCGCTGTGAGGCAGCAACTCTACCACTGTGCCACCCTGTGTGGTTGAAGTAAAAGTCACTGTCTCTGTGTTTCTCAGACTTGCACGTTTTCTGTTACAGTTGTTTGATTCAACAACTTTAGATCACCTGAAGACATTCCGGACTGAGCGACCTGTGAACTCGGCTGCCATCTCTCCTAACGCGGAACATGTAAGTCGCTCAGATTGCCTGCACGTATTTCCTGCGCACTGCTACAATCCTTCCTGAGTAGGGAATGAGTAGGTTAACCTATCATGAGTGTTTGTCGGTACTGGGCCTGTACTCGCTGGAGTTTAGAAGAATGAGAGGGGGACCTCATTGAAACGTACAGAGCAGTGAAAAGCCTGGATAGAGTGGATGTGGAGAGGATGTTTCCACTAGTGGGAGAGTCTAGGACTAGAGGTCACAGCCTCAGAATTAAAGGACCTACTTGTAGGAAGGAGATGAGGAGGAATTTCTTTAGTCTGAGGGTGGTGAATCTGTGGAATTCTTTGCCACAGAAGGCTGTGGAGGACGTCAGTGGATATATTTAAGGCAGAGATTGATAGATTCTTCATTAGTACGGGTGTCAGTGGTTATGGGGAGAGGCAGGAGAATGGGGTTAGGAGGGAGAGATAGATCAGCCATGAATGGGTGGAGTAGCATTGATGGATCGAATGGCCTAATCCTATCACATGATCTTCCTGTGCTACCTGGTTAATCTCCATGCGGGTGTTTTTGACAGGTTGTCCTGGGCGGTGGACAGGAGGCCATGGACGTAACCACCACCTCAACCAGAATCGGCAAATTTGAGGCTCGGTATGTATCGGGCAATGAGCTGTAATGTACCGATGATCATGGCATTAGTTGCTTGTTTCCCTTTATTTAAACGATGTGAATGTACCGGTGGCATCCTCCCACAGCAGTCATGGTCATGGTTTGATGGAATTCAGTGGCCCGTGTGTAACACGCCATTTGTATTGCTTATCGCAGCCCGTCCTTCACACAGGCAGCTGTGAATTATTGTCAGCTTCATGTACAGGGGAATGCAGTGGACTGGAACCTGTGCTGCTCCACTAACCTGTTCCCATCACATCGTAAATCATGCCAATCCTTTCGTGTCTCTCGTAAAACACATTCTTTTAATATCTACATAGCCGTAAATAATCTTGTGTAGGAAGGAACTGCAGATACTGGTTTAAACCGAAGATAGACACAAAAAGCTGGAGTAATTCAGTGGAACCGGCAGCATCTCAGGAGAGAAGGAACGGGTGACGTTTCGGGTCGAGACCTTTCTTCAGACCTTCTTCTGAAGAAGGGTCTCGTCCCGAAACGTCACGCATTCCTTCTCTCCAGAGATGCTGCCTATCCCGCTGAGTTACTCCAGCTTTTTGTGTCTATCTTCGTCATCAATAATCTTTATTGGTAAGGTTTTGAAACTGCCACTGGTTCAGCCCTATTGTTGGAAGAATTGAGACTGCAGCTCCTGTCAATTCCCGATGTTTCTCTGCAGGGTGGAGTGACTCTGCCTGTGGTGTGATGTCCAGCTGTCTCTCTGGTCACCACACACACACTATACAGGCATTGGCAGATGGAGCCAGTGATCACCACAGATGCAAGGCTGCACCCAGTCTAATAGCAATTTGATCAGTCTGCCTCGGTTGGGGAAAAAGGAAAAGCTAGCAGTGAAAGGCTCTCAACAGAAGGCCCTGCTTTTGATAGTCAGTTACAGAGATGGGGGTACATTCGTACACCAGCCTTGTTATATAGTAATGACTTTACATAGGCGCTGACTTGAACATCGTGGAGTCTTGGGGCCTCTCGCCGAAGGTCGCCAGCGTTGAATCTCCGCCCAGCTCGGCCTGTGGACTTCGGGAACCGCGGAATTCCAAGTCGCTGAGAGTGTTCTCCGTTCCGACGCCGGAGCTCCAATCATCCCGGCGAGAGGGCCTGAAGGCCTCGACCACGGGTGGACAAAGAGGGAGAGGACTGACCTTTATTGCCTTCACTCACAGTGGGAAACGTTGATTCTGCTCTGTGGGGGATGTTCATGATAAATTCTATCGCGTGTTGTATTCTATTTTATTCCTATGGCTGTATGGTAATTCAAATCAATTTGGTGCATGTGATAATAAATGTCTCTTGAACTCTTCATGGAGACTAATGCTCACTACCATTATTTCTCATTAAATAACACTTTGTTTCTTTCTTTAGATTTTTCCACCTGTCTTTTGAAGAGGAGTTTGGTCGAGTGAAGGGTCACTTTGGCCCCATCAACAGCTTGATTTACCATCCTGATGGGAAGAGGTATGTAGGCAGAATAACGAAACAATCATACAACGTCAAACTGTACCACAACAAAATCTTTCCATTCCGCTGTTCAGAGCCTCTTAATGTTCATCAAGCAGACTTGGTTTTAGGTATGCTTGTGTTTGGGCTTGTGTTTCTGGCTTGCTGCGTGTTTTTCACCCAGAGAGTTGTGAATCTGGAATTCTCTGCCACAGTGGAGTGGCAGTGGAGGCCAATCCACTGGATGTTTTCAAGAGAGAGTTAGATTTAGGGCTAACAGAATCAAGGGATATGGGGAGAAAGCAGGAATGGGGTACTGATTCTGGATGATCAGCCACGATCATATTGAATGGCGGTGCTGGCTCGATGGGCCGAATGGCCTACTCCTGTGCCTATTTTCCTACGTTTCTATGGCTGAGGATATCTAGCAAACTGCAGGCTGTTTGAACCTGGCTGCCCAGCGCCCTGGACTGGTTCACACCTCCGTACTGAGCGGAGTTTGTGAACCTATGGCAGATCTGACTGGTACAAGTTCAGTGGACTGACCTCCCAGCAATAGTGCTGGGAAACTGCAGGGCAAATGCTCCAAACTGTGCCAAATGCCACATAATGTAGGACAATTAACCTTGGGAGGGTCTAGGATTGTCACCTGGTCGTCCCTGTACAAAACATGGTGTGCATGGCAGAGAGGGGGAACAGACTGTGTGTCCAGTGGGGGCATGCTGTGGGTTTGCCCAAACTACCCCAGCTCCCCAAATGAATTCTGGAAAGCTGTGGTAAAGTGCAGGCAGGGACTTTGGCAGCATGTGTCACCGTGCCCCGTGTCCCCATCCACATGCAGGGGTGGGCAGCATGTGTCCCCTTGTCCCGTGTCCCCATCCACATGCAGGGGTGGGCAGCATATGTCCCCTTGCCCCGTGTCCCCATCCACATGCAGGGGTGGGCAGCATATATCCCCTTGCCCCGTGTCCCCATCCACATGCAGGGGTGGGCAGCATATGTCCCCTTGCCCCGTGTCCCCATCCACATGCAGGGGTGGGCAGCATGTGTCACCGTGCCCCGTGTCCCCATCCACATGCAGGGGTGGGCAGCATATGTCCCCTTGTCCCGTGTCCCCATCCACATGCAGGGGTGGGCAGCATATGTCCCCTTGCCCCGTGTCCCCATCCACATGCAGGGGTGGGCAGCATATGTCCCCTTGTCCCGTGTCCCCATCCACATGCAGGGGTGGGCAGCATATGTCCCCTTGCCCCGTGTCCCCATCCACATGCAGGGGTGGGCAGCATATATCCCCTTGCCCCGTGTCTAGCAATGTTACAAAATTTTGAGATTTTAAGAATCAAGTCTTTAATTTATCCCATCAGATAAAGCATAAAAAGAAGTTTAATTTGACACCTAATTCACTTTCATATCTTCAGTATTAAATAAGTTATGGCCATTTTCATACTCGGAAATTGGCATCTTGTTCCCTATTGCTTTTTCATTGACTTAACACAAAAGCTGTGATCGAGAACATTTAAAAGCCGATAACTTTCTTAAAATTTAAGAGAACTGTAAGAAATTATCAGTTATTATAGATTGAAGCATTCTGAAACAAATATGAAACAATCTTATTTAGATGACTTGAAATTAAAGCATATAATTAGTTAGTTACCTAATTGTAGCTAATTACAAAATTCAATTACTAGATCTATACATCTATCCATTTCTTAAGAATAGATTAACATTTTTAAATAGCCTAAGTGTCCAAATAACATTCACACAAGAATTCAGAATATAACATAATTTTGAAATCTCATTGTCATGGGTTTATAGGCCAAATGGAAGGAATTTAATGTTTAATACCTGTAAATTAATGGCCATTTAAATCAGCTTGCGAGTGGGATTTTCTGGAACGGGACCATTTAGAACGTTGAGGTTGCGGTGAATTTATACCCCCATATCTGCAGCAAATACACTGCCGGTTCTTTGGGGGGGAAAATCACCATTTCGCAACTTAAAATGTGAATTAAATACATCTTAAAAAACACTTTTATACATAAAACTTTCTTTTACCTGGTCCTCCATAAAATCCGTCCCAGTTGTCGGCGTTGACGGCTTCAGAAGCTGATTTTAAAATCATTTCAGCGATTAACTTGTCGGGTGAATTTTTTTTAAAAACCACACAGAACGGCGGTAGGAACGATTCTTTAGCAACATCTTGCACTCCAACAAATATAACCCAGGACCAAGTCCGAAAAACCCCCTGTTTTAACCCCCCCCTCAAACCCGCCAGTGGCAGAATTACAGCGCCGCTGAAGGTAAGTATTGTAACATACCTAATATGTCCCCATCCACATGCACGGGTGGTTTGCAATGATTTCAAGCCTAGGTTAATGTGACTTTTTATTTTCGTCCTCTTTGATCTGTGTATTCACCCTTCCATACCTCTAGTCACCCTCTCCCCTGACTCTCAGTCTGAAGAAGGGTCTCGATCCGAAACGTCACCCATTCCTTCTCTCCAGAGATGCTGCCTGTCCCGCTGAGTTACTCCAGCATTCTATGTGTGTGTGTCTTTAATGAAATTCTCTCCTGTTTACAGTTACAGCAGCGGCGGTGAAGATGGTTACGTGAGAATACACCACTTTGATCCTCAGTACTTTGAGTTTGAGATGGAATTCTGAAGTGTGAAGCGGAAGCATTGAATCCAAATTGTAACAGAGTCTTTATTTCATCAAATAAATATCAGCAGCAACAGTTCCGTTCTGTCTATTTCATTTATTACATACTTAGAAACATAGAAAATAGGTGCAGGAGTAGGCCATTCGGCCCTTCGAGCATGCACCGCCATTCATTATTATCATGGCTGATCATCCAACTCAGTATCCTGTACCTGCCTTCTCTCCATACCCCCTGATCCCTTTAGCCACAAAGGCCACATCTAACTCCCTCTTAAATATAGATTCCACAGATTCACCACTCTCTGTGTGAAAAATGTTTTTCTCAACTCGGTCCTAAAAGATTTCCCCTTTATCCTTAAACTGTGACCCCTTGTCCTGGACTTCCCCAACATCGGGAACAATCTTCCTGCATCTAGCCTGTCCAACCCCCTAAGAATTTTGTAGGTTTCTATAAGATCCCCCCTCAATCTTCTAAATTCTAACTTTACTTCATGGGCTTTGTTACAAAGGAAATAGGACATAGCTTAACACTACGCTCTCACAAAGTCTGCTGTCATATTGCAATTTTGTACTTTGGACCAATTTACCAAACGCACCATTGAATGATCTTTCGCGACGTAATTGGAACATTTATTGATTATGGTTATCCTATAAATTATGTTCCAAATGAACTCTCTGGAACAATGTCCTGAAATAAAGACCTGAGTTTGTAAATTGTCAGTGGTGTTATTTTATTGGAAATGATAAGCGTTCTGGCTTATAGTGTTTTATCGTGAAGTTACATTCCAAGTGTGTATAGTTCCATGGCTCGTATAGTTTCATGAGCTAAAATTAATCATTTTAGTTTGCCTAGGTATGACTAATTGTCTGGAGATTTTTTTTCACTATACATTGAGTTTTGGAATTTTTGCTGAATTAGCGTAAGGGAAATGTTGTCGTTGTATAGGGCGGCATGGTGGCGCAGCGGTAGAGTTGCTGCCTTGCGTCACTAGTCCCAGGTTCCATCCTGACTACGGGTGCTGTCTGTACGGAGTTTGCACGTTCTCCCCGTGACCACGTGAGTTTTCTCCTGGTGCTCCGGTTTCCGCTCACATTGCAAAGACACTGGTCCCACCTGCCTGCGTTTGGCCCATATCCCTCTAAACCTGTCCTATCCATGTACCTGTCCAAATGCTTGTTAAACATTGTGATAATCCCTGCAAACTATCACTTTAACGTAACTTTAAAAGCTTAAATCTGGAAAAGATTCAATTTACAAAAGGTCTGTGCATGCAAATAAACTTTATTTAAGTTTTCATTTTATATAAATACATATGCTTTGATACTTTATTAAATGTGCAAAATTAACAAATGAGTTAAATGAGATACACGTCAATGTTTAGAACTCAACACTTCTCGGAGTTTGTCAAATGTGAATCAACAAGTATCAGGTAGAGGAGAGGACTGGGGTGAATGCATCCTCACAATCCCACAATTATTCAGGATAAGCCCACAGTTGTGTGACTGTCACATTGCAGGTTCTGGTCAGTGGCCAGAAATGACCAGAGTAAATGACCACTGCATCTTAATATTCACGCCTCAAAGTCACCTCACCTTTGACAGTGATTATTCAAAATGACTGTGTCAGAGGTTATGGGAAGAAGGCATAAGAATGGGGTTAGGAAGGAGAGATACCTCAGCCATGATTGAATGGTGGAGTAGACTTGATGGGCTGTAATGGCCTAATTCAGCTGTCACATGACTGTGGACAGAGATCAACATGATGTCAGTGATCTTGCTCTGTCGGGGGGGGGGTGGCAGCATTGATTGGGGAATGCTCACCATTTAATGGTTTGCGATTCAAACACAATTCAGACAACTGAGTAAATCTGGAATATGATTTATATCTGTGTTTATAATAGCAGACCTGGAACCATCCACCAGTTCTCCTTCACGTGAAGAGAAGTAGATGGTTACACTTTGATATAATAATAATAATAATGGATGGGATTTATATAGCGCCTTTCTAATACTCAAGGCGCTTTACATCGCATTATTCATTCACTCCTCAGTCACACTCGGTGGTGGTAAGCTACTTCTGTAACCACAGCTGCCCTGGGGCAGACTGACGGAAGCGTGGCTGCCAATCTGCGCCTACGGCCCCTCCGACCACCACCAATCACTCACACACATTCACACACAGGCAAAGGTGGGTGAAGTGTCTTGCCCAAGGACACAACGACAGTATGCACTCCAAGCGGGATTCGAACCGGCTACCTTCCAGTTGCCAGCCGAACACTTAGCCCATTGTGCCATCTGTCGTCCCAGTATAGTTGGGAGCTGCATAGAAACATAGAAAATAGGTGCAGGAGTAGGCCATTCGGCCCTTCTAGCCAGCACCGCCATTCAAGATGATCATGGCTGATCATCCACAATAATTCCCCCATTCGCCTTTTTCCCCACAGATTCACAACTCTGGGTGAAAAAGTTTCTCCTCATCTCCGTCCTAAATGGCCGACCCCTTATTCTTACCGACCCTCTCGACACCAACGCGACCGGTTTCCCTCACAGTTACAGCCTGCGGTGAAATTATCAACCAACAAACTCTGAAGAAAGGTCTCGGCCCAAAACGCCACCTATTCCTTTTCTCTAGAGATGCTGCCTGCCCCCCCTGAGTTACTCCAGCATTTTGTGTCTATCTTCGGTGGAAACCAGCATCTGCAGTTCCTTCCTACACAAACTCCCAACTTTGGACTGACAGCGAAAGAGAATCATTCGGAAAGAAATCTGAATTGTCCATTGGATTATCAAAAGCCTGACCTCAGGAACGATGGAGACTCCAAGCGCAGTCTCCCAGCTCGGGTGAAATGTCACCAGAAGGGGACGTGGTCTCAGCTTCTCTCCCCACGGATGCTGCCCGACCGCTGAGCATTGCAGCATTTACATATCCCTACAGTGAATCTGGTGGCCTCAGCACTGGGCCATCTCACTCATCCCTACAACCATCTCCCTCCTCCACGATGAAGGAAACAAGTCCGTGTACAAGTGGACCTTCACTGGTCTGGCCACACCTGGATATTTTAACAATCAGTATGAGTTCACAACTCTAATCACATTTCTTGCCAGAAGACCAAGTAAAATAACAATGTTTTCAACTTTATTCAAAAATAATTGTTTCCTCAGATGGAGACGTGTTCCTTATCTGTCCTCCTCCTCCCTTGACTGGTGTGTGGGTAAGGCCCATTGTCAGTGACGACCTTTGGCCCAGTGACCCTGTGGGATAGTGCTGACCTTCATGGAGATATATCGTGGACATTAGACGGACACTGGAGCGCCGGGCGCCGCTGGCTTCTCGTCCACCTCCACTGCCGCAGGCGTTGCCGAGTTTGTTGCCGGTGGTTTTCTCCTCATCAGGTGCTGCACCTGCTCCCAGGCCTCCTCCTGGTGCTCTGCTGATTGTTTCCACCTGAGGAACACACCTGGAAACACAAGCGCAGCCGTGACTGCCAGACACGTCTCAGAGCACAGGTGTGGGCCGCAGCAGTCCACAAACGTGGCCATGAACCTTCTGGAAGACAATCCCACCCGTCTCCTCCATCCAACCCCTCCCCTCATCCCAACTTGTGGAGGAAGGAACTGCAGATGCTGGTTTAAACCAAACATAAACGCAAAATGCTGGAGTAACTTAGCGGGACAGGCAGCATCTCTGGAGAGAAGGAATAGGTGACGTTTCGGGTCGAGACTTGTTCAGACTTCAGTCTTGACCTAAAATGTCACCCATTCCCTCTCTCCAGAGATGCTAGCTGTCCTGCTGAGTTACTCCAGCATTTTGTGTCTCCCATCAACATCCATCCAGCTCCCGACCCAGAAACGTCACCTATTGAGGTTTTGGTCATGACCCTTCCTCAAACAACTGGAAAAGCAGCAGCTCAGACTAGTTTGAATATTGAATTCTCCAGCACAGTAAGGCCCTTCCTGCTCACTCTCTCTTTGCCTGGACTCACCCCCACCCTGGAGTCTCAGGCCAATGGTCAGTTTATGCAGACCAGCACCAAAGAGTAACATCTTGTGAACAGAGACACCAGAGATCGCAGATGTTGGTATCTGGAGCTCAGAGTGCTGGAGGAACTCAGCGGGTCAAACAACATCTGTGGGGGGAATGGACAGTTAAGGATTTGTGTTGAGACCCTTCTTCAGTCTCCACAGATACTCCACAGATCTAGCATAATGTTCAGTGATATTGACTGGGGAATAAGTGTTTGAAGTAACGCCGTAGGATCCTTCACCGTATCTGAGAGGACGAGGAGGCCCCGGTGTAACATCTGGTCCCTGCTCTCTAGCTGTACACATCTGGCAACCTCTGCCGGCTCCAGCCACCTCTGTGCCCGTACCTACCGTGCCAAAGCTGCAGGCTCTGTGGTGCCACCGATGGCCAGATGGCCAAGCTGTTCGGTTCGTAGAGTGGGTTGAGATATTGTTCACGCTCTGACGGGCTGTTCAGCTTTGCCCATAAGGATATCGTCCGCTCCTTCACTTTCAGCATCAACCTGCCAACCACAAGGGAACAGTTAGTACTGGAGTGAGCGAGAGACTCCAGTCATCAACCCGACCAACGCTGGAGCTCAGGAAATTCCCGCCATGTCCCCACGTCCCACTTAAACTGCACCATTAAATAAACCCCAACAACTGATTTTATGTTGAATTGAAATATTTTCTTCCTAGTTTCTGCATCATGCTACAGGAAAGATGTTGTCAAGCTGGAAAGGTTGCAGAGAAGATTTACAATGATGATGCGAGAAGATTTACGGGGACTTGAGGTTCCGAGTTATCGGCAGAGGTTGAGTAGGCTGGGACTCTACTCCTTGGAGCGCAGGAGGATGAGGAGTGATCTTATTGAGGTGTATAAAATCATGAGAGGAATAGATCGGGTAGACGCACAGAGTCTCTTGCCCAGTAGGGGAATCGAAGACCAGAGGACATAGGTTTAAGGTGAAGGGGAAAAGATTTAATAGGAATCTGAGGGGTAACTTCTTCACACAAAGGGTGGTGGGTATATGGAACAAGCTGCCAGAGGAGGTAGTTGAGGCTGGGAATATCTCGACGTTTGAGAAATAGTTAGACAGGTACATGGATAGGACAGGTTTAGAGGGATTTGGGCCAAACGCAGGCAGGTGGGACTAGTGTAGATGGGACATGTTGGCCGGTGTGGGCAGGTTGGACTGAAGGGCCTGTTCCGTGCTGTATCACTCTGACTCTATCCCACTAAGCTCCCGATTTAAAAGCACTGGGTAGTGAAGAGTAAAATACAAAGTACTAGAGGAACTCAGTGGGTCAGGCAGCATCTGCAGAGGGAATGGACAGATAATGTTTCAGGTTGGGACCCTTCCTCACAGTGTAATACCAAAGATGTTTCGCTGTTTGAGAACTTCTTAGACCAACTCCGGAAATCAGAGTTCAGTAATCATAATCAATAGTGTAACAATATTTAAAAGTCTCTCACATGGACAGGTACATGGATAGGAAAGATTGATAGAAATATGGGCCATACGTGGGCAGGTGGGGCTAGTATAGATGGGACATGTTGGTCGGCATGGACATGTTGGGCCGAATGGCCTGTTTCCATGCTGTGCCACTCTACAACTCATCAGATCAAAGGGATGCAGGATCTTGCAAATGCTGTGCCGTTTATTATATCTAATCAATTCTTCACACGAGGGTCAAGGCGATAGTGGAGCTGCCTGTATGTTATTCTGGCCGTTTAACACATTCACTCCTCAATTTTAACATCAATATAAATTGATGAATCATGCAATTTCAACAATGGCTAGAATGCCACCCGCTGGCCAATCATTTCTTTATCTGTTTAAGAAAGAACTGCAGATGCTGGAAAAATCGAAGGTAGACGAAAATGCTGGAGGAACTCAGCGGGTGAGGCAGCGTCTATGGAGCGAAGGAATAGGTGACGTTTCGGGTCAAGACTCTTCTTCTGTAATGAGATGGGGGGGGGGAGGAGGGTGAAGTATGGAGAGGTCAGCAAAAGGTGAGGAACTGACCAAGCCCCAGGGTCTGGTGTAACCGTGGGAACTCTGTGTGTCGTGGCCACAGGGCAGAGGGTGAGGGGACCACAGATGTCCACGACCTGGCCTCCATTGGGCTTGGTGGACATGGACGTCCCATTCAGAGGGTGACCACTAGATGGCAGCACGTCCCACAGTGGAGATACGTGTGTCTATCCCAGCATGTGTGGCCCACGCGAGGGCCCCGGTACACGTTACATGGTACATGGTACATGGTACACGAACCCCGGTACACGTTACACGGTATGCAGTTGTACAGGGTCTTGGTGAGACCACACCTGAAGTATTGTGTACAGTTTTGGTCTCCTAATCTGAGGAAGGACATTCTTGCCATAGAGGTAGTACAGAGAAGGTTCACCAGACTGATTCCTGTGATGGCAGGACTTTCATATGAAGAAAGACTGCATAGACTCGGCTTGTACTCGCTAGAATTTAGAAGATTGAGGGGGGATCTTATAGAAACGTACTAAATTCTTAAGGGGTTGGACAGGCTAGATGCAGGAAGATTGTTCCCGATGTTGGCGAAGTCCAGGACAAGAGGTCACAGTTTAAGGATAAGGGGGAAATCTTTTAGGACCGAGATGAGAAAATCATTTTTTACACAGAGAGTGGTGAATCTGTGGAATTCTCTGCCACAGAAGGTAGTTGAGGCCAGTTCATTGGCTATATTTAAGAGGGAGTTAGATGTGGCCCTTGTGGCTAAAGGGATCAGGGGGTATGGAGAGAAGGTAGGTACAGGATACTGAGTTGGATGATCAGCCAAGATCATATTGAATGGCGGTACAGGCTCGAAGGGCCGAATGGCCTCTACTCCTGCACCTATTTTCTATGTTTCTATGTTTACACAGTACACGGTCCCCACCTTTGTGCGGGGTCGTTGCCCAGGAAGGTGCCACAACACGAGGCGTACGCGTGCTGGAAGAGGGTGACCAGGAAGTGCGGCTGGAACTGGAAACATCGCGGGAACTGGCGGCAAATCTGCCAACATCCGTCCAGGAAGAGCAGGAAGACGGGCGACTCGGCGCCGGGCCGGGCGTGGGAGTAGGCGGAGGCGGCACAGCGGGCAGAGAACGGGTGGCCAGCCTGGGGGGGGGGGGAGAGACAGGTACGCCACGTGCACTCCACCCTCACACCGCCCCACCCCAACCCCCCATCCCCACCCCCACCCCCACCCCCACCGCCATCCCCATCCCCAACCCCCACGCCATCCCCATCCCACCCCACCCCACGCCGCCCCCACCCCCCCACCCCCCAACCCCCAATGCCAGCCCACCCCAACCCCCCCACCCCCACCCAACGCCACCCCCATCCCAACCCCCACCCCACCGCCACCCCCTCCCAACCCCACCCCATCCCCATCCCCACCCCCAACCCCCCCCCATCCCCTCCCCACCCCCAACCCCCACCGCCATCCCACTCCCCCCCCCATCCCCACCCCACCCCCCCCCGCCCCGTGGTCCCCGCGGTCGGTCGCCACCAACATACCTGCAGCCACTCCCGCTCGAGCAGCGACTGGAAGCCCAGCACCGTCCGGCAGTCCGGGTCCAGGATGACCTGGGCCAATGAGGTGACCTGTAGAGTGGCGTCCCTGCCCTCTGACCCCTGGACCAGCACCGACCCCTCCTCCCTGCACACACAGCACCTATCACTACAGCACCCATCACTACAGCACCCATCACTACAGCACCCATCACTACAGCACCCATCACTACAGCACCCATCACTACAGCACCCATCACTACAGCACCCATCACTACAGCACCCATCTTCACCCAGCACCTCCCGTGCCCGCAGCGTACCCCACCTATCCACACACTGCATGGAGGGAAGGGGACGGTGCTGAGCCCCCTGCACCCCCTCTCCCCTGCACCCCCTCTCCCCTGTGCCCCCTCTCTCCCCTGCACCCTGTCTCCCCTGCACCCTCTGTCTCCCCTGCACCCACTCTCTCCCCTGCACCCCCTCTCTACCCTGCACCCTCTATTCCCCCTGCACCCCCCCTCTCCCCTGCACCCCCTCTCCCCCCCAGCGTACACGCAGCGTACCCCACCTGTCCACACACTGTGCCACCAGGCAGGCGGTGGTGAGCAGGGTCTTGACATGCTCCAGCCAGCGACACGCCTCCAGTTTGCTGAGCCAGCGGTCCACACTGGTGGACGGGTCATTACAGGCATCGAGCAGCTTCACCAGGCTCTCCTGCAGCCCCCGCCCCCTGCACAACAACATTACAGTGAGATACAGCACGGAAACAGGCCCTTCTACACCGCGACCACCCCACCCCCACCGGCAATCACCACCCACACTGGCAGCACCCTCACACACACTGGCAGCACCCTCGCACACACTGGGGACCATATACAATTTTACTGCATCCAGAGAAACCTCCTCTAGTCTCTCCCCCCAAAACTGTACCTGCACTTCCTGCAGTGACCAGATCCCGAGTTTCCCCACCATCCTCCCCCCCTCTTGCCCCCCTCACCTCTCCATGGGTCTGTGCAGCTTTCTCCAGTTGAGGTCGTGTGCTTTGTTCTCCATGCCTCCGCCCCTGACCCTGGCCTGTAGAGAGCGGGTGTCGATGATGAACCCCACTTCCCCGGGCCGGAGGGCAGCAGCCAGCACCCCCTCATCTTCCACGCACCTCCTCCCATTCACACCCGTCAGTGGCTGGCTGCTCCTGAGAATCACCTGCAGGACAGAGGCTGGGGTCAGACCATCACCGCACATCCCACACACCCCCCCAACCCCACCCCCCACACCCCCCCCACACCCCACCCCCCCCACACCCCACCCCCCACACACCTCCCACACACCCCATAACCCCCACACACCCCCCCAACCCCACCCCCCACACACACCCCCAACCCCAACCCCCCCCCCACACACACACACACCCAACCCCACACCCCCACCCCAACCCCCACACACACCCCCACACCACATACCCCCCACACTCACCACAACCCCCACAACCCCACCCCCCCCCCCACACCCCAACCCCACCCCCCCCCACACCCCCCCCCCCCCCCCCCACCCCCCCCACACAACCCCCCCAACCCCACCCCCCACACAGCCCCACCCCACAACCCCCCAAACCCCACTCCCAAGCCCAACGTGGTCACAGGGGGAACGTGCAAACTCCACACAGACAGCATCCGAGGTGAGGATTGAACCTGGGTCTGTGGAGCTGTGCGGCGGTGGTTGTACAGACTGCCCCACACCACACTTGCCTGGCGCTGCTGGGTTTGGCATGATGTGGGTGGGGGGTGGGGGGGGGGGTCTCACCATGCGGGTCCTCTGGTGCCAGTAACACAGCACCGGGAAACGGCCACCGTGCCTAAACGTGGCGGCAATCCTCAACACGGCATCGTCGCTGGTCCTGGGGACGATCAAGGCAATGGGGTAGCTCGTGCACACACTGAAGTCCTTGTTCACGTAACTGAGCCTCCATCTGTCCGTCTATACGAGGAAAGAAATGACAGCTAATTAAATACCAAACAGCAAATGAGTTTGTATTCTGGGCCAGCCCCACCTCCCCGCATCATGCCCCTATCCCTACAAACCCTTCCTGTCCATATACCTGTCCAAACGCCTTGCAATTGTACCCGCTTCTATAGCTACCTCTGGCAGCTCGTTCCACATATGGACCACCCTCTGAGTGAAAAAGTTACCCCTGTAGTCCCTCTCCAATCTCTCCCCTCTCACCTTAATCCCATGCCCTCTAGTTTTAGAATCCTCTACCCTAGTCTCATTTGCCTGCGTTGCCCAACAGACATCTAAACCCTTCCAGTCCGTATATCTGCTCAAATATCTTGCAAATTCTTATTTCGTTCAAGTCTACTCCACCATTCAATCATGGCTGATCTATCTCTCCCTCTCAACCTCATTCTGCTGCCTTCTCCCCATAACCTCTGACACACATACTAATCAAAAATCTATTTATCTCTGCCATAAAAATTACCCATTGACTTGGCCTCCACAGCCGTCTGTGGCAATGAATTCCACAGATTCACCACCCTCTGACTAAAGAAATTCCTCCTCATCTCCTTTCTAAAGGAAGGGCCTTTAATTCTGAGGCTGTGCCCTCTGGTCCTAGACTCTCCCACTAGTGGAAACATCCTCTCCACATCCACTCTATCCAAGCCAGTTTCACATTTCTCCCTTGTCCTGCAGAGGTGTGGGTATGTGGAGGTGTGGGTGTGAGTGGAGGCGTGGGTGTGAGTGGAGGCATGGGTGTGAGTGGAGGTGTGGGTATGTGGAGGCGTGGGTATGAGTGGAGGCGTGGGTATGTGGAGACGTGGGTATGAGTGGAGGCGTGGGTATGTGGAGGTGTGGGTATGTGGAGGCGTGGGTATGTGGAGGCGTGGGTATGTGGAGGCGTGGGTATGAGTGGAGGTGTGGGTATGTGGAGGCGTGGGTATGAGTGGAGGTGTGGGTATGTGGGGAGGTGTGGGTATGTGGAGGCGTGGGTATGAGTGGAGGCGTGGGTATGTGGAGACGTGGGTATGTGGAGGCGTGGGTATGTGGAGGCGTGGGTATGAGTGGAGGCGTGGATAGGTGGGTTTGTTTGGAGGTTGAGTGATAGACTAACGTGGGCAGAGAGTTGGGTGTAGTGGTCCTCAGGGCTGCACAGGTCCCAGCCTTCCTGCAGTCGCAGCAGCTTTGGTCGGTAGAAGAAAGGGTAGGTGTGGGCGATGGACTCCAGTGACAGCAGAGCCTGCAATACAAACCACAACACAAGGCTCTTTAGTTTAGTTTAGAGCTACAGCATGGAAACAGGCCCTTCGGCCCAGCGAGTCCGCATCGACCAGCGATCCCCGTATACCAGCTCTATCCTGCACACTTTGGCCAATCTACAATTATACCAAACCTGTACGTCTATGGGATACACTTGTGGCAAAGAAGCCCCCCCAAACCTGCACCAGGGACACAAGCGGTTACACATCGAGGGACAGGGGGAGCAGTGAGATGAGGTGCAGTTGAGGATGTATCTTGCATTGTGTTAGACTTCTGCCTCCACATCCTTCCTGTAATGGGCCAATGTGCACAATCTTTCCTCCCAGCAGTCCCCACCCCAACCCTGCCATCTCCTGTGAAGCGGAACTCAGAGAAAGTCTTCAACAACTTCTTTCCCAACTACCTCTGCACATAGAACATGCACGTTGGCTGCCCACCCACCTACCTCCTTCACCATTGGCTCTCTGCCTTGGAACAATGATTCCTAAATCATCTTTGGAAAATCATCTCATTTATTCTACTTACTTTTCAGAAGTGTATTCCCTGTGTCTGCCAGCCCCTGGGATCTGTTCTCTGTGTTCTAGTTTTGTTTAGAGATACAGCACGGAAACAGGCCCTTTGGCCCACCGAGTCCGCGCCAACCAGCGATCCCCGCACACTGATACAATCCTACACACCCTAGGGACAATTTGCTTTTACAAGCCAATTAACCTACAAACCTGCACGTCTTTGGAGTGTGGGAGGAAACCCACGCGATCACGGGGTGAACGTACAAACTCTGTACAGACAGCGCCCGTAGTCGAGTCTCCGGTGCTGCAAGCGCTGTCAGGCAGCAAACCTACCGCTGCGGCACTGTGACCGGCCGCCAATTATGGGGCCCAGTTGTGATAATGAATAACAGGAAGGATGGGTGTTACAAGCAGCACGTTAATAATGCTAGACCCTTGGAACCAGGAACTGGCGACAGAGATACACAGTTCCCTGTGGCAGCTTTGTCAGCCCAGAGTGTGTGGAAGGGAGAGGGAACTATGTGTCAGCACATGGAAAATAGGTGCAGGAGGAGGCCATTCGGCCCTTCGGGCCAGCACCGCACATCTCCGCCTGGATCCCTCCACTACTGTGAGAAATGCAGTGACCAGATCCCGAGTCTCCCCACCCCACCCCAACCTCTCCCATCCCCGCCTCCCCCCCCGTGTGTGGGGTGGGGGTTGGGGTTGCAATGACTGTAGGACCTGAGCATCCATTCAACATTGAATACCTCAATAGAACTGGCAATGTTCAGGCACTCATCCATTCCAGGTATCTCCAGGTGCCAGATGCAGAAGTCTTTACATTTGATAGTGATCGTCCCTATAGACCCTGTAAATCTGGAGAAGAGAAGACATTGAGAAGATGGGGAATGCAGACAATGGCCACAAATTCTTCACATTGTCAGATATAAGCACTGTCATAAGATGTCAGCTCTGAACTACAATAGACTATTAATATTATTATTTTGCACTATTATTGTTTGTTTTTGGAGTGAGTGTGTGTATATATATATAAATGTATATATAAATCTATGTGAGTATGTGTATGTACAAACTTTTATTTTTCTCTCACGTTTGTCATATTGTATTATGTTTACATATTCTGTAGTGCTGCTGCAAGTAAGAATGTCATTGTTCTATCTGGGACACGTGACAATAAAACACTATTGACTCCTGATATAGAAACATAAACAATTCTAAGTTTGAATTCTGTGACGCACAAAGTTCAGCTTTTTCGAGACATTTAATGCTTAGAAGGAAATACAGTCTATTGCTTGTAACATTAAAAGCTCCGAGACGATGAACAGATTATAAAATTGGTTCCAGCTCGTCCCTCTCCTCACCCTCCAGCATTAAACACAACAGTCACAGGAACACGCGGACATCTCAGGCAGACGAGGGCTGAAGCAGTTTCACGAAGCGTGATGCTCGACATTAGCTACAGTTTAGTGAAGACAGACACAGAGTGAGTGCTGGAGTAACTCAGCGGGTCAGGCAGCATCTGTGGAGAACATGGATAGGTGACGTTTCACAGAGTGCTGGAGTAACTCAGTGGGTGCAGCAGCATCTATGGCGCTAAGGAAATAGGCAACGTTTTGGGTCGAAACCCATAAGGGTTTCGGCCCGAAACGTTGCCTATTTCCAGAAGGATTTCGGCCCAAAACGTTGCCTATTTCCTTCGCTCCATAGATGCTGCTGCACCATAACTCAGTGGGTCAGGCAGCATCTGTGGAGAACATGGATATGTGACGTTTCACAGAGTGCTGGAGTAACTCAGCGGGTCAGGCAGCATCTGTGGAGAACATGGATAGGTGACGTTTCATAGAGTGCTGGAGTAACTCAGCGGGTCAGGCAGCATCTGTGGAGAACATGGATAGGTGACGTTTCGGGTCGAGACTGTTCTTCAGGAGTCTGGTGTTGAAGATGGTGAATCCACAACATGAGATTTGATGTAATGAAGATGAAATGATTGGATGGTATGAGCTTCCACAGAGGGGGTTCATCTTACTGGCTTGGTGTTTACAAATTCATTACATGGGGGATTTTGAGTGATGTATGTAATGACAACATAGAGATTGCAAGGTGACATTGAAGCGACAGGCTGGGCACTAACGCCAAGTTTCAGGCACCGTGCAGGAACCAAGGCCAGGAGCCCGTGGATGAGGAGGGAGATGGAGGATGTGCTGGGCCCCCGTCACCTGGATGTTCCCTTCCTCAACACCAGCCCCACAAACCCAAATTCACAGCAAGCACTCTGGAATTCACTGCCACAGACGGCGGTGGAGGCCAAGTCAATGGGTAGTTTTTAAGGCGAGATTGACATATTCTTGATTAGTACGTGTGTCAGGGGTTATGGGGAGAAGGCAGGAAAATGGGGTCAAGAGGGAGAGATAGATCAGCCATGATTGAATGGCGGAGTAGACTTGATGTGCCGAATGCCCTAATTCTGCTCCTAGAACCTATGACCTAATGGGAGCGATGGACGATGGAAGGATCTCATTCAATGACAGCAGGGGCTACAGGGCCGAATGGTCCCTGTTACAGTGGTCTACACAGTCCAGTCACAGCTGACCACAGATAGGAAGAAGCACAGACAATGTTTGGCAACGTCACTCCAGTAGAGGCTGGGACAATTCTTCAACCAAGCTGTGCAGAGTGGGGGCGAGTTGGACAACTGGGGAACAGTCAGGGCCAGGGCAGCGAGAGTGGATGCAACGGACAGACTCCAGTCTGTAGAAACCTCCTCCGCCCATGCCCTCCACAGACGCTGCCTGACCCATCTAATTCCTCCAGCACTTTGTGAAGGAAGGAACTGCAGGTGCTGGTTTACACCAAAGACACACAGAGTGCTGGAGTAACTCAGCGGGTCAGGCAGCATCTGTGGAGAAAAGGAATAGGTGACGTTTCAGGTCGAGACCCTTCTTCAGACTGGCTGATGAACCAGTCTGACCAGTCTGATGAAGGGTCTGGACCAGAAATGCCACCCATTCCTTTTCTCCACAGATACTGCCTGACCCGCTGAGTTACTCCAGCACTTGGTATCTTATCTTCCTCCAGTACTTTGTGTTTTGTTCCAGATTCCAGAATCTGCAGTTCCTCATGTGTCCAAAGCTTTGGTAGTGTCCAGTTGTCCAAGGGGAGGGAGTGCAGGCTTGGAGCAAAGCTTGAGACCAGGCAGTGATGCAAGAGCAGACCTGTCCCCGACGGCTCAGTTACTCACTCGGTGTTTGGATATCGGCACAGGTTCTCAACGCTGGTTAAAAACAAATGGAGACAGAGAGGCGGCTCTGGGTTAGTGTGGGGTCACAGAGCGACGTTCAACACACGCCGCGCCTCCCGCACGGGTATGTCACAACGTCAAAGTGATTACTGGAGGTTAGACACAAATCATCATCCACAGTTAGTGTCAGGCGTTTAGGAAACCCTGGGATGTTACAGCGGGGACATGTGTTAGAGAGTTGGGACAGGCGGGGGGGCAACGGTGACATCCTGGGCTGGGGGGGGGGGGGGTGAGGAAGGGTGGGGGGGGGGGGAGTGGAGTGGGTGGGGGAGCAGAGGGGAGGGGCAGCATTGAAGACAAATCCTCGGGGATGTCAATCCGGGCATCTGGGGTGGGGTGGTGAGAGTGTGGTTATTTGGTGTTGGGAGGGGCAGTGGTGGGGAGGGGGAGGGGAGGGAGGGTAGAGGGTGCCTGGAGGAGTGGGGGTGGGGGTGGGGGGGGGGGCGGTGGGGGGGGGGGGGGGGGGTCAGTGTGAGGGTCCCGGGCGGAAGTAACTGTCACTGACACACGGGACCTGTTAAAGAATAACAAATATTGTCAACACTGCTTCACAACTTAAAACTTAATCACTAAAATCATTTGAAAGCAACAAAACGCATGGAAATAAAATCTCCCAATGACCTAATTCTGCTCCTGTCTTCTGACCTTATGAATAGCATCTTCCACATTGTATCACACTAACGAACAGCCCTCCCATAAGTTCAAGGGTAGTCCCCACCTCCACTGGGCAAATATCTCTCACCCCTTCCTATCCATATATCTGTCCTAATGTCAAACTTTCTGAAGCTTCCTTTGGCAGCTTGTTGCAGATAAAGACCAGCCTCTGGGTGAAGAGGAATCTGTAACTGTAACACTATAACGCTGTAACACCATATCCCGCACTGTGGTGTTTTTATCGTTGCCCTCCCTTGTGTACTTGTGTGTACATGGTTTCAATGGAGAGCAGCAAACACTGTATATGGGTACAAACGGCGATAATAATCCAACACACACGTATCTCAGGAGATGGTGCATTGGCAAATATTGTTCACAAGTTCACGTTATAAGAGCAGAATTAGGCCATTCGGCCCATCCAGCACTCCACCATTCAATCGTGCCTGATCTCTGCCTCCTAATCCAATTTTCCTACCTTCTCCCCATAACCATTGACACCCGTTCTAATCAAGAATCTATCTATCTCTGCCCTAAAAATATCCACTGACTTGGCCTCCACGGCCCCTGTGGCAATGAGTTCCACAGATTAACTACCCTCTGACTAAAGAAGTTCCTCCTCACCTCCTTTCTAAAAGAGCGCCCTTTTATTCTGAGGCTGTGACCTCTGGTCCTAGACTCTCCCACCAGTGGAAACATCCTTTCCACATCCACTCTACCCAGGCCTTTCACTCTTCTGTAAGTTTCAATGTACATTAATATTTTGCACGAAATGCGGATGGTGGTGAGGGCTTGCGTCACTTTAACTGAGTGACCGGGGAAATGTGAGAGTGTTTCAGTTCCCCCACAGGCACTTGGTGATCTGCTGAAATAGGAAGTGCCAGTCACAGGGACTGTCAACAAATGGTCGCAACACTGACAAACCAGCAACTCTTCCACATCCTGTACCGGGTCTGCAGAGAGAAAGAAGAAAGATCATGGGAGGAATAGACCGAGTAGATGCACAAAGTCTCTTGCCCAGAGTAGGGAAATCGAGGACCAGAGGATATAGGTTCAAGGTGAAGGGGAAAAGATTTTATAGGATTCCGAGGGGTATGGAACAAGCTGCCAGAGGAGGTAGTTGAGGCTGGGACTATCCCAACGTTTAAGAAACAGTTGGACAGGTACATGGATAGAACAGGCTTGGAGGGATATGGATCAAGCGCAGGTAAGTGGGACTTGTGTAGCTGGGACATGTTGGCCGGTGTGGGCGAGTTGGCTGAAGGGCCTGTTTCTGTGCTGAATGACTCTGACCCTAACTGGGAGAGTCCAGAACCAGAGGCCTCAGAATAAAAGGATGTGCTTTCAGAAAGGAGGTGAGGAATTTCTTTAGTTAGAGGGTGGTGAATTTGTGGAATTCATCGCCACAGACGGCTGTGGAGGCCAAGTCATTTGGAAAATTTTAAGAGGAGATTGACAGATTGATACGTGTGTCAGGGGTTCTGGGGAGAAGGCAGGAGAATGGGGTTAGGACGGAGAGATAGATCAGCCACGATTGAATGGTGGAGTAGACTTGATGGGCCGAATGGCCTAATTCTGTTCTCATGACCTATGAACTCCTCATCGCCTTGTGGACAATCTCACCTTTCACCTTTAACACATTCAGTGTTTCTGCTTCTAACGACTTGCGAGAAACAGAGAGAGGAAGTTTCAAATCCTTCTGACCCTGAGAGTAAACACGTTGCCTGCCTCTGTCTAACACGGGATTAACCAGCGCTCTCTCCACTCCCTCCCCGACAGCCAGGGCCCCTGCTCTTACACGCTCCAAGCTGCACAGATGAGGAATGTGGAAGGGGGGTTATGTGAAGTCAGAGCGTTTCCTGAAGCTACTCCAGCGAGGCCGCTCCTCGCCAGCTCGGCCTGAGCTCCCGGGGAGAGGGCACTGAGCAGAAATAGGACAAAGCCCGAAGATGCACACAGAGTGCTGGAGTATCTCAGCGGGTCAGGCAGCATCTGTGGAGAACGTGGATAGGTGACGTTTCACAGAGTGCTGGAGTAACTCAGCGGGTCAGGCAGCATCTGTGGAGAACGTGGATAGGTGACGTTTCACACAGTGCTGGAGTAACTCAGCGGGTCAGGCAGCATCTGTGGAGAACATGGATAGGTGACGTTTCACAGAGTGCTGGAGTAACTCAGCGGGTCAGGCAGCATCTGTGGAGAACATGGATAGGTGACGTTTCACAGAGTGCTGGAGTATCTCAGCGGGTCAGGCAGCATCTGTGGAGAACATGGATAGGTGACGTTTCACAGAGTGCTGGAGTATCTCAGCGGGTCAGGCAGCATCTGTGGAGAACATGGATAGGTGACGTTTCGGGTTGAGGCCCATCGTCTGTCCATGGCCTGATAGCGCAGCGGTAGAGTTGCTGCCTCACAGCGCCAGAGACCCGGGTTAAATCCTGACCGCGGGTGCTGTCTATACGGAGTTTGTACGTTTTCCCCGCGACCGGCGTGGGTTTTCTCCAGACGCTCCGGTTTTCTCCCACATCACAAAGACGTACCGGTTTTTTTGTAAGCCGTCGCCCCACCGGGTTCGCATCGACCAGCGATCCCCGTACACTAACACTCTCCTACACACACTAGGGGCAATTTTACATTTTATACCAAGCCAATTAACCGACAAACCTGTTCGTCTTTGGTGGAAACCGGAGCACCCGGAGAAAACCCACGCAGGCCATAGGAGAAAGTACAAACTCCGTGCAAACAGGATTGAACACGGGTCTCTGGCGCTGTGAGGCAGCAACGTTATCGCTGCGCCACCGTGCCGCCTACACCGGCAGTAATACGGTAAATCACTGAGTACTCATCTGTTCAGGTAAGGACAAGAGATTACAAGTTTACAAGTCCGGTGCATAAACGGTTAAACAACTGTGATGTTTGCAAAGCGGGTCCAGGAAGCGAGAGATTATGTATTTCCTCTCCACTGACAATGTCAGATAACTGGCGATGCTGCCTGCCCCATCTTTGTCTCAACTTTAGTTCTGAAAGGAGGCTCACATGTTCACAAGTTATAGGAGTAGAATTAGGCCATTTGGCCCATCGAGTCTACTAGCCATTCAATCATGGCTGAAGGTAGACACAAAATGCTGGAGTAACTCAGCGGGACAGGCAACGTCTCTGGGGAGAAGGAATGGGTTAGATGCTGCCTGTCCTGCTGAGTTACTCCAGCATTTTGCGTCTGCAATCATGGCTGATCTCTGCCTCCTAGCCCCATTCTCCTGCCTTCTCCCCATAACCCCTGACACCCGCTACAATCAAGAATGTGTCTATCTCTGCCTTAAAAATGTCCATTGACGTGGCCTCCACAGCCCTCTGTGGCGATGAGTTCCACAGATTAACTACCCTCTGACTAAACATGTTCCTCCTCACCTCCTTTCTAAAAGAGCATCCTTTAACTGAGGTGGTGGGCCCGCTGTAACTTGGGTTGTCGGTCAGTAGGCCGCGATGGGTTGCAGCATGTGAGACTTTCTGAGGGTTTTACTTTGGGAGAAGTTTGTAACGGACTCACTAACCTCTTGTCGATGGCATCGATGTTTCTGATCAGAAGCCAAAGCTCCTCGGTGTGGCCGGCGCGGGATGACAGCAGTAGATGGTGGCTACTGACACACAGAGTTCCCTTCACCGGGCCCGCCAGCGGCCGCCGTAGTATCACCCCGTCAACTCTCCACGTCTTGATCAGCTCCGCGAACTCCATGTGTGCGCTAACCGGGCGTTGTCCGGGCACTAACCGGTCGTTCACCGGGCACTGATCGGGCGCTGAGCCGGCGCTGAGCCGGCGCTAACCGGGCGTTGTCCGGGCGCTGACCGGGCGTAAACCGGGCACTGACCGGGCACTGAAGCGGCGTAAACCGGGCGCTAACCGGGCACGCCCCAGTCCGGGCTCCGAGCTCCGCCCCGGCGACGTAACACTGCTGCCCGTGACATCAATTAGCGTCAGAGAGCCGGCACAGAAAGACAACACTGCCCCGCTCCTCTCCGCCCACGCCCGGACACAACAGCGCCTGCTGCACGGCAGAGGCAAGCAAGGCTTGCAGAGAACATCTGGCTGGGCAGATACACAACGTGCTGGAGGAACACAGCGGCACAGGCAGCGTCTGTGGGGAACGGACAGACTCACGCGGGCAGAAAGCTGGAAAAGAAGAGTGTAGGCGGGATAAAGCCTGGCCGGTGATAGGTGGATACTGGCGAGAGAAGGCGAGGGTGAAGAGAGAGTTTCCAGTTTGAGGAAGGTCCCGACCCGAAACATCGTCTGTCCATCCCCTCACAGATGCTGCCCGACCCGATGTGTTCCTCCAGCACTTTGACCAGCTTCTAAAGTTCCATATGTCTATCTTTCACCCCACAGATGCTGCCCGACCTGCTGAGTGTTTCAGTGTTTTTTATTTTATTTTACAGTTCCAGCATCTACAGGTTCATACATTTACATTTCAATGTATTTTATTGACTATACGGTCTGTGGCGATGTGCTGGCCAGGATGGGAAAGGTGAATAGTTTGTGAATAGAGTGTTTGTGAATAGTTAAATGATTCACATACACTCATATTGGACAGCACGGGATATGGGCCAAATGCAGGCAAATGGGACAACCAGTGTGCATGAAGAAGTTGGGCCGAACGGCCTGTTTCCGTGCTCCACAGCTCCATATGAGCCTGAAAACCGTGAGCTCCGGGTTCAGGAACAGCTTCTTCCCAATAAACCATCAGGCTCTTGAACACTGCACAACACTGACCTCAACGACTGTGATCTAACACGGACTGTGTCTGTCGTTGCTCTACAGACTTCAATGTTACATTATTATGGGTATCTAGTTATTTTAGGTATTAATTTATTGCTTCGTTGATTAATATATATATTTATTTCAGAGTTCTGGCAATTCCAGGCCTGTAAAGTTGCAGGAAGAACCTCACTGTTGCCGGTACTTGCGACACGTGGCTAGCTCTCAACAAAAGCTTTTTACTGTACCTCGATATACGAGACAATAAACTAAATTGTAAACTGGCACACTTGACTACGGGTGCTGTCTGTACGGAGTTTGCACGCTCTCCCCGTGACCGCGTGGGTTTTCTCCGAGATCTTCGGTCTCCTCCCACACTCCAAAGACGTGCAGGTTTGTAGGTTAATTGGTTTGGTATAAATGTACAAAAATGTCCCTAGTGTGTGTAGGGTAGTGTTAGTGTGCGGGGATCGCTGGACTCGGTGGGCCGAAGGGCCTGTTTCCGCGATGTATCTCTAAACTAAACTAAACGAAACTAAAACGGAACTCTCTTGTCACTTTGCCAGTGATGTTGCTGTGGCCCAGGGCCCAACAGAGGGAGATTGATTACAATTGTCATGTATTCCGTGGGCGACGCTGAAACCTTTGGACCAGAGTTTTCCGTTCAGCAAACATGCCCTTGAGACCAACAGAATCAGAAGCAGAGTGGGTTTCAAACGTTAACTTATTTGTGAGCCACACCCATATTTTCAAAAATATTCCTCACTGTGGAATCTTTAACAACTTTTCAGTTTCATAAACTATGTTTCATAACCTCAAGCACATTTACTGATTGTAGTAGAGTGGGGAGTAGGGGAGAGGCGGCAGAGAGAGGGGGAGAGAGAGAGAGAGAGAGAGAGAGAGATTCAAAGGCAAAACACAAAGTGCTGGAGGAACTCGGCGGGTCGGGCAGCATCTGTGGAGGGAATGGTCAGACAGCGTTAGGGGTCGGGACCCTTCTTCAGACTGATAGAGTAGGGGGGAGAAAGTGGGGTGAGGGGTGGGGGAGGGGGGTACGTGAAATTAGAGAATTCAATGTTCATACCATTGTGTTGTAAGCCACCCAGGCTGACTATAAGGCGCTGTTCCTCCAGTTTGCGTGTGGCAATGGAGGAGGCCCAGGACAGAAAGGTCAGTGTGAATGTACACTGGTTAGTTCTGACACTTCACCCTGTGGAAATCACCCTGCCTCGTCAATACCTGCCCTGTCTGTGTAGAACATGGAACAGTACAGCACAGGAACAGGCCATTCGGCCCACAATGTCCGTGCTGAAGGTGCCAAGATCTCCTCTGCCAGCATGCGATCCACATCCCCCCCCATTCGCTGCATGTCAAAGGTTGCAAACGTATTTTCCTGCCACGCGTACCAATTAAGTTACAGTGATTTTCGTATTGCCATTCAGCCCTACTAGAAAAAGCAACAAGACGAGCAACTGCTGCATATTAGTTAACATAAACATCCACCACAGCGGATTCCCCACATTCTTCACTGTGAAAGCTCGAAGCTTCCGCGGCTTGAAGCTCCCGAAGCGGGTCTCCAGTAGAGGCCGCCAGCTCCTCGATGTTAGGCCGCGGACGGAGATACGATATCGAACCCCCTCCCCCCCCCCCCCCCCCCCCCCCCCCCCCCCACACACACACACACACACACACATAAAACAAGCTAAAGAACACTGGAAAATGATACATTTAACACATACTATAGAGACAACAGAGGAGGAAAGGACAGACAGACTGTTGGCGAGGCAGCCGTTGCTGGCGTCACCCATGTGCCTATCTAGTCTCAAACACCACTATCTGCCACCGCCCCTGACAGCGCGTTCTACGCACCCACCACCCTCTGTGTAAAAACATTAGAGCAGACAAGTCTGATATCATTTTCTCACGTGATAACTTTCCATAAAAACACATTACTCTGAGTGTGACGGTCAGTCCAGTGCGGGCAGTGGGCAGAGAAGAACATTGGTGTGATGTGGGTGGTCTGACTGTGTGGTCCAGTGTTGACCAGTGGAGCTGCGGCTGAGATCCCTCTGCAGGGTTGCTGAAGAGTCACGCGGTTTTGCATCTTTGACCGTCTCCACCAGGAGCTTAGTATGGCATGGTGTGGTGTGGCGTGTGGTGTGGTGTGGTGTGGTGTGGTGGTGTGTGATGTGGTGTGGCATGGCATGGTGTGGTGTGGTGTGGTGTGGTGTAGTGTGGTGTGGTGTGGTGTGGTGTGGTGTGGTGTGGTGTGGTGTGGTGTGGTGTGGTGTGGCGTGGCGTGGTGTGGTGTAGTGTGGCGTGGTGTGGTGTAGTGTGGTGGGGTGTGGTGTAGTGTGGCGTGGTGTGGTGTAGTGTGGTGGGGTGTGGTGTGGTGTGGTGTGGTGTGGCGTGTCGTGTGGTGTGATGTGGTGTGGTGTGGCATGATGTGGTGTGGCATGATGTGGTGTGGTGTGGTGTGAATGTTCCTCCCACATCCCAAAGGTGTGCGGGTTTGCAGGTTAATTGGTCTCTGTAAATTGCTCCTAGTGTGTAGGGAGCGGATGAGAAAGTGGGATAACACAGAAGTTGTGGGAAGGGTGATCGATGGTCAGCGTGGACTAGATGGGCCAAAGGGTCTCTTTCCATGCTGTACATCTAATCTAAACCAAACTAAATTGAACTAAAGAAGGGTCCCGACACGAAACGTCACCTATCCATGTTCTTCACAGATGCCCCACATAAGAGATTAGTATACAAACTTAAAGCACACGGTATTGGGGGTTCAGTATTGATGTGGATAGAGAACTGGCTGGCAGACAGGAAGCAAAGAGTAGGAGAAAACGGATCATTTTCAGAATGGCAGGCAGTGACTAGTGGGGTACCGCAAGGCTCAGTGCTGGGACCCCAGCTATTTACAATATATATTAATGATTTGGACGAGGGAATTGAATGCAACAACTCCAAGTTTGCGGATGACACGAAGCTGGGGGGCAGCGTTAGCTGTGAGGAGGATGCTAGGATGCTGCAAGGTGACTTGGATAGGCTGGGTGAGTGGGCAAATGCATGGCAGATGCAGTATAATGTGGATACATGTGAGGTTATCCACTTTGGTGGCAAAAACAGGAAAGGAGACTATTATCTGAATGGTGGCCGATTAGGAAAAGGGGAGATGCAACGAGACCTGGGTGTCATGGTACACCAGTCATTGAAAGTAGGCATGCAGGTGCAGCAGGCAGTGAAGAATGCGAATGGTATGTTAGCATTCATAGCAAAAGGATTTGAGTGTAGGAGCAGGTAGGTTCTACTGCAGTTGTACAGGGTCTTGGTGAGACCACACCTGGAGTATTGCGTACAGTTTTGGTCTCCTAATCTGAGAAAATACATTCTTACCATAGAGGGAGTACAGAGAAGGTTCACCAGACTGATTTCTGGGATGTCAGGACTTTCATATGAAGAAAGACTGGATAGACTCGGCTTGTACTCGCTAGAATTTAGAAGACTGAGGGGGAATCTTATAGAAATTTACTAAATTCTTAAGGGGTTGGACAGGCTAGATGCAGGAAGATTGTTCCCGATGCTGCGGAAGTCCAGAACAAGGGGTCACAGTTTAAGGATAAGGGGGAAATCTTTTAGGACCGAGATGAGGAAAACATTTTTTACACAGAGAGTGGTGAATCTCTGGAATTCTCCGCCACAGAAGGTAGTTGAGGCCAGTTCATTGGCTATATTTAAGAGGGAGTTAGATATGGCCCTTGTGGCTAAAGGGATCAGGGGGTATGGAGAGAAGGCAAGTACAGGATACTGTTGGATGATCAGCCATGATCATATTGAATGGCGGTGCAGGCTCGAAGGGCCGAATGGCCTACTCCTGCACCTAATTTCTATGTTTCTATGTTTCTATGCTGCCTGACCCGCTGAGTTACTCCAGCACTCTGTGCTTTTTAGTTCTTGGTCGGCGCGGTGGCGCAGCGGTACAGCTGCTGCCTCACAACTCCAGAGACCTGGGTTCCATCCGGACTTTGTAGTTTGTACATTCTCCCCGTGACCGCGTGGGTTTTCTCTGGGTGCTCCGGTTTCCTTCCACCCTCCAAAGACCTGCAGGTTTGTAGGTTAATTGGCTTCGATAAAATTGTAAATTGTCCCTAGTGTGTGTAGGATAGTGTTGGTGTGCGGGGATCGCTGGTCGGCGCGGACGCGGTGGGCCGAATGGTCTGTTTCTATGTTTCTGATCTAAATAATATCTTGATCTTCCTCCTCTGTGCATTCCGCCCATCTATTCCCCTCATAACGGATTGGACAGGCTAGATACAGGAAACATGTTCCCAATGTTGGGGGAGTCCGGGACCAGGGGTCACAGTTTAAGAATAAGAGGTTGGCCATTTAGGACAGAAATGAGGGACAACTTTTTCACCCAGAGAGTTGTGAATCTGTGGAATTCTCTGCCATGGAAGGCAGTGGAGGCCAATTCACTGGATGTTTTCAAGAGAGAGTTAGATTTAGCTCTTAGGGCAAAAGGAATCAAGGGATATGGGAGAAAGCAGGAACTGATTGTGGATGATCAGCCATGATCACAATGAGTGGCGGTGCTGGCTCGAAGGGCCGAATGGCCTACTCCTGCACCTATTGTCTATGTCCACACGTCCACACGCTCAGCCCTCGTCACCTTGTGCTGTGGGAGTGAGGGCGCCTGTCCCGGGCACAAGTTCGGATGTTTGGAGGAATATGGGCCAAAGGTGGGCAGGTGGGACCAGTGTAGCTGGGACATGCTGGCCGGTATGGGCAAGTGGGGCCGAAGGGCCTGTTTCCACACTGTGCGACTCTATGATTGACTGCGAGACAAAGACCGCGGGGCGAGGTCCCTTTAAGCGGGGAGGGCGGCACCGTGGATGCTGAGCGCGGCGGCGGGTATAAAGCGCGGGCAGGGCGGGCAGGAGGCGCCAGTTATCGGGCACTATGGCGTTGGCTCAGGCGGCGGCTGATGAGGAGGATGATCTCGGGCAGCTGAAGGCACTGGCCGACAAACTGAAGCTTCAGACTCGCCGCCCGTCATTCGCCGAGTGGCAGGAGCGGCTCCAGGGCGACCCGTGGCGGGAGTGTGGCGACGGGGAGCCGGCCGGAGCGGGGACCGGGAGCGGGAGCGGCCAGCCCACACGCCGGGTAGACATCGCTGTCCACAGTATCTGCGGGTTCACCAACATCGCCGGCGCTGTGGGCTGGCTGCGCGCAGAGCTGGTGAGTGCCGGCGCTCGGGGAACCTCCGCGGCCAAACCTTCGCCCCAGCACAGACCCTTCGGCCCATAATGTCCCTGCCCAATGTGATGCCAACTTAAATTAATCCCTAAAATAGACAGAGTGCTGGAGTAACTCAGCGGGCCAGGCAGCATCACTGGAGAACACGGATAGGTGCCTGCCCCGCTGAGTTACTCCAGCTTTTTGTGTCTATCTTCGGTTTAAACCACCATCTGCAGATCCTTCCTACAAATGCTTAGCTGATATTTGGGTCGGGACCCCGAAACATCGCCCATTCCTTCTCTCCGGAGATGCTGCCTGTCCCGCTGAGCTACTCCAGCACTCTGTCTATTCTCGGTATAAACCAGCATCTGCAGTTCCTTTCTGCAAGTTCAGCTCATCTCTGCCTGCTCGTGATCCTTATCCCTCCATTCCCTGCATATCCATGAGCATGTCTAAAAGCCTCTTAAACATCACTATCGTATCTGCCTCCACCCCTGACAGCGCGCTCCAGGCACCCACCACCCTCCGTGTAAAACATAACGTCGCCGCTCTCTCCTGAACGCTGTGGCCTCTAGTCTTGGACATTTGCCCCGTGACTGGGGGAGAAGCTCCTGTCTGTCTGTCCGCCTGTCTCTGTCTGTCTGTCTGCCTGCCTTCCCTCCGCCGCCTCCCTCGCTCTTCTGCCGGGGAGTTGTTGTCAGGGCGGTCCCGCCCGGCCCGCGGGGAGAGAGTGACTCAGGCGCTGGCTCTGGGCTCGAGCACAGGCTACAGCTTGTCCCGTCCCGTCCCGGTCGCAGAACAGAACCCTTTCCCGGGTTGCTCACGAACTCTCCGAGTTTTCCCCTAATTCGAACTCGGGGATTGTCGGGGACTGTCCCTAGCAAGTCCGTAGGAGCCTGTAGATGTTTCGTAACGGCTCGTAATGCCAGCTGTAGGAACTCGGGGCACCAGGATAAGTCGGGACGTTTTTTCAACATGTTGAAAAATGTCCACGAGTAAAAAAAATAGCCCCGAGTACCTACGAATGGCTATTCGGATGGACGTTGCGCCCGGGACTGACGCGAGAGAGGCCACAATCCAGGGCTAAGCTCAGAGTGCTGGAGGAACTGGAGGAGTTTCTGCTAACCACACATTCTCCCCACTCCCCTTCCCCCCCCCCCCCCCCTCCCCTCCCCAGAAGGACATGCAGGCTGTGGACCAGCAGTTGGCGCGGAGGCTGATCTCCCTCCGGAGGGAGATGCATCGGTTGAAGGTGGAGCAGATGTGCCACCAGCACAAGCAGATGTTGGAGGAAGTGACTATGGGGCTGGAGGAGTGTGAGGAGGAGTCGGACCTGCTGTGTGACATTCCCCTCAAAGCTGCCTTCAGCCTCTCCACCCCGCTCAAACACATCGGCATCACCAAGATGAACATCAACTCTAGAAGGTTCTCTCTCTCCTGATCCGACCACTGGATGGACGTGAGGAGTAGATCACGCCCCGACCCTGACTGACACCCGGCCTGTGTCTGGCCTCTGTCACTCTGACATGCAGCAAGATGAGTAGAGGCCTCCGTGACAAACTGTCCCAACGCTCCAACATCAACCAAGAACATCTCCAGAACCAGCCTGGATGTTGACCCCATATTTCCCACTTTGTGATGAGGAATGTTTCCCATCAGCTGATGGTTCCCTGGGGAGAGCAATGTGTAACAGGTCACTCCACAAGGTGCCTGCCTAATGGTCAATCAACATGTCCCACCCCACCTCGTCTCATACCTACCATTGGCCCATGTCTCTCTGAACCCCCCCCCCCCACACACCACCACCCCATGCCCTGTACCTGGAGTGTGTTGAGTCAAGGTGGTGCCTCCTCTGTACCTGACCATGATGCTGTCAGTAATATCCACCAACAATCGGCTCATTTGCCAAGCTGATCTTTATTTTGTAAACGTGTTCTATTGTACTGTAGGTTTGTGATTTGCTGTTTCTGTTGGGCAAATAATCAACAACATGGAGCGCGTCTGTGTGTGTCCGTGTGCGTGTGTCCGTGTGCTGTCTGTGCGGAGTTTGCATGGTCTCCCCGTGACCTGCGTGAGTTTTCCCGGAGATCTTCGGTTTCCTCCCACACTCCAAAGACGTACAGTTTGTAGGTTAATTGGCTTTGGTATAAATGCAAACTGTCCCCAGTGTGTCTAGGATTGTGTTGGTGTGCGGGGATCGCTGGTCAGCGCAGACTCGGTGGGCCGAAGGGCCTGTTTGCGCGCTGTATCTCTAAACTAAACTAAGAGCTTGTTCATAATGTCTAGGAGCAGAATTAGGCCATTCAGCCCATCTAGTCTACTCTGCCATCCAATCATAGCTGGTCTATCTCTCCCTCCTAACCCAATTCTCCTGCCTTCTCCCCGTAACCCCTGACACCCGCACTAATCGGGAACCTGTCAATCTGTGCCTTACCCACACTTGGCCTGACAGGAACATACAGTAGTGAGGCAAGACCAACTATCCTTCACAGGGACCTCTAGCTTCAGCTTGAGTGAATGATTCCAGCTGCCCTGCCTGGAGTAATGCACCATGGCTCGGCTGTGTGTAGATGGGGAGGAGTGAGTGTGTGTGAGTGTGTGTGGTGATGTACAGGGTGTTTGCTGCAAGTCCCCTCACACTAGGGTCTTCAACGGAGCGGGACCCCCGTGTGTCTGGGCCTGGACCCCGTGTGGTGGGAAACTGTGGGGTCACTTTGTTGTTGTTTTAATAAATATTTTGTTTTTAATTTTACATGAAGTGTTCTCTCTCCATCATTGATCTGAATTCTTAACCTTCATTCCAACAGCGGTTATGGGCAGGAGAATGAGTTTGGGCAATAAAGATAGATCAGCCATGATTGGTTGGCGGAGTAGACTCGATGGGTTGAATGGCCTAATTCTACTCCAAAAGCTTATGGTCATGACATAAGGAGGTGCAGATATTCAAGGGTTCCTGGGTGGGTGGGGACTGGGGGGTGTTCCCAGAGTCACAACTCCCTGGTTGAATAAAACTCTGCAAAAGGCATAAACAGACCCCCCCCCCCCTGTGAAACGTCACCTATCCATGTTCTCCACAGATGCTGCCTGACCTGCTGAGTTACTCCAGCACTCTGTGAAACGTCACCTATCCATGTTCTCCACAGATGCTGCCTGACCCTCTAAGTTACTCCAGCACTCCGTCTATCTTCGGAGACAAAGACAGGACGGGCAGCTCAACCTTCCAGGATTCCGATGTTTCAGACACGATGGAGAGGGAAGTGCAGGAGGAGGGAAGGCAATGTGGGTGGAAGACAGAAAGAGATGTACAGCACAGAAATAGGCCCTTCGGCCCACCTTGTCCATACCAACCAAACTCAGCGGCTCAGGCATCATCTCTGGGGAACATGGATGGGTGACGTTTCAGGTCCGGATTCTTCAGATTCTGTAGGTCCTTGTTTCTACTTGTCTGGCTGAGTTACTCCAGCTTTTTGTGTCTATCTTGTTTCTACAATGTGGGTGGAACATGGGGAGGTGCAATGGGCTCTCTACTGTGGGATTGTACCATGGACCTCCCAGTGGCCAGAGGGAGCCAGAGGTACAGATGTGCAGGCAGAACATAGCAGGATGTAAAGGAAGGAACTGCAGATGCTGGTTTACACTGAAGATAGACACAGGATGTTGGCGTAACTCAGCGGGGCAGGCAGCATCTCTGAATAGTAGGAATGGGTGATGTTTCGGGTCGAGACCCTTCTTCAGACTGACCCATTCCTTCTCTCCAGAGATGCTGCCTGTCCCGCTGAGTTACTCCAGCATTTTGTGTCTATCTTCGGTTTAAACCAGCATCTGCAGTTCCTTCCTACTACGCACGTGATAGGTGGAGACAAGGTGAGACAAGGTGAGACAAGGTGGACACAGGTGAGACAGGTGGTTGCCAAAATGCTTCCTCTGATCCCTCCTAAACCTTTGACTTCTACTCTGGGATGAGACAGTCTGCTCTCTACGTACAGCTTTGATGAAGGACCATCCTGGGATCATCTTGGATCCATCCTGCGCTTTGACCCAGAGGCACAGTCTGCATTTGTAACACCAAATGTCTCCACAGCTTTAGAAAAACTTCCTTATGTGTAATGTGATTGTGTAACTGTCTTCATTTTGTTTTGAGGGTAAATATAATTTAACATTTCAGAATTAAAACGACCCAATAACCCCGGCCCTTCCAATCAACTACGTTTCCTGCTCGGACGGAAACCTTTGTGATTCAGCCCTTGTTGATGCAGGAAAAAGTGTTGGAGCATGAAATATATAATCTCACACACACACACACGCACACGCTAGACACACACACACACACACTAGACACACACACACGCGCACACACTAGACACACACACACACACTAGACACACACACGCACACGCACACACACACACTAGACACACACGCGCACACACACACACACACACACACACACACGCACACACTAGTAACACACACACACACACTAGACACACACACACACACAAGCACACACTAGACACACACACACACACTAGACACACGCACACACACACTAGACACACACACACACACACTAGACACACACACGCACACACACACACACACACACTAGACACGCACACACTAGACACACACACACACACACACACACACACACACACACACACACACACACACACACACACGTACACACACACACACACACACACACACACACACACACGTACACACACACACTCTCACTCCTTCCTCTATTTTAAACATTTTGCAGTTTAATAGATGTGATTTTTTACCACTGATGATTAGGTTTTGATAAGGCCCAGGTTTGTACACTCAAATGTTTGAACCTACCGGGATTCTAAAGCTAGCAGGCGTAGAACGTCTTCTGAAATGATCTGCTGGAAGAAGTTGTAGAAGTGGAGAGGTTGATTGATTTAAAAACCCATTTGGACAGATATGCGGACAGACCGGGTTTCGATGGCTATGGGCCAAATGCAGGAGTGGAACGAGCCCAATATGACAACTTGGGTGGAATGGACAAGGAAGGGCCGAATGGCCTGGTTCTGTACTGTACAGCTCTGACTACCACATGTTTAGATTAGTTTAGAGATACAGCATGGAAACAGGCCATTCGGCCCACCGAGTCCAGACTGCCCAGCGATCGCCATACAGTGTTCAAAAGGGAACTGCAGATGCTGGAATATCGAAGGTACACAAAATTGCTGGAGGAACTCAGCGGGTGCAGCAGCATCTATGGAGCGAAGGAAATAGGCGACGTTTCGGGCCGAAACCCTTCTTCAGACTGATGGGGGGGTGGGGAAAGAAAAAAAAAAAAAAGGATCGCCATACAGTGACACTATCCTACAAACTGGGGATAATTTACAATCTTTACTGAACCAATTAACCAACAAACCTACACATCTTTGGAGTGTGGGAGGAAACCAGAGCCCCCGGGGAAAACCCATGTGGTCACGGGGAGAACTCCATACTTGAGTTCCAAGAATTTTAACAAAGCTGTGAAATATCAGTGAATCTAAAAATATGTTCTCAAGGTCGACAATATCATGAGAACGGTGATAAAACTATTCAAAGTGTTGAGAGACTTTGCTAAACGAGGTTGCACTGTTCCCCCGTGGCTGGGAGCGGGAGGGCAAGGAGTTAAAGTAACGGTGGCAGCTACAGGTTGGGCACTGCGCACTGTTAGCTTACATGTGGTGTGAAATATACATCTAGCTCCGTTCATTCACTGGAAGGGAAGTGATGGCACCATGGTAGAGCAAGAGAGAGGTCAACGGATACACGATACACGATGGGCTGAAGGGCCTCTTTCTATATTTCTGTGGTTTTGGTCAAGTACAGTTAAACAATGGGCGGCACGGTGGCGCAGCGGGTAGAGCTGCTGCCTCACAGTGTCACAGACCCGGGTTCCATCCCGACTACGGGTGTTGTTTGTACTGAGTTTGTACGTTCTCCCCGTGACCGCGTGGGTTTTCTCCGGGTGCTCCGGTTTCCTCCCACACTCCAAAGACATGCAGGTTTGTAGGTTAATTGGCTTGGTATAAATGTAAAATTGTCCCTGGTGTGTGTAGGATAGTGTTAGTGTGCTGGTGGCATGGACATGGTGGGCCGAAGGGCCTGTTTCAGTGCTGTATCTCTAAACTAAACTAAAGATGATTCTCTCCTCTAACCCGGATTGAGAAGCAGCTTTCAATGCCCAATGGATGCATGTAGTAACTTGAACTAGACTACGTCAAAGACAGAGACAACATCTAATCAGAATGGCACATCAGAAGCTGAACTGAACACTGTCTCATCTGTTATGGAAAACTTCACATCATCTTTTCTCACAAAGATTTGGTTCCTCTGCTGATAAGGTAATGAACAATATTTTTAACAAACGAGACACAAGAAACTGCTGATGCTGGAATCTTGAGCAGAAAACAAAGTGTGGGAGGAACTCATTGGTTCAGGCAGCATCTATGGAGGGAATGAATGAACAGACGATGTTTCTGGTCGGGACACACTGATAAAATTGGGGGGGGGGGGGGGCGGAGAGCTATTGAAGAGAGGGAGGCAGTCACGCTGGCATGTGGGTGGGGGGTGTGGGGGTGGGGGAAGAGCCATGGGGGAGAGGGAGGGTATCACAGTGGGGGGGGGGGGGGCTGGAGCCAGCGAGGGGACCAGAGGGGAAGGGGCTGGAGCTGTGGGACATTGTGATGGCGGTACGTTTGGGACTCACAGCGGGCACGGGACTCTCTCCTTCGTCGGGATCAGATTCTCCGCTTTCTGTTTGGCGACATCTCCGACTCCGGGCCGCGCTGGGCCGGGCCGCTTCCGGTTGGAGACCTCCCCAGGCCACCCGCAGCCTCCCTCAGCTCCAGTAAAGATGCGATGGCGCAGGAAGGGGTGGACCATCCCGGGAATGACAGGAAAAGAGACTAATCCACGCGCCGCTGACTGACAGGACAGGAGATCGATCTACGCACACACGGTGTTTAAGATTTTTAAACCTCGCTAACTTTTACAATATACTACCAATCGGAATGAAACTTGTTGGACTCGCAGCACAGGATAACGGTGAGTGAGATAACGAAAAATCTTAGCGCTATCGTGAACCTTTGTTGTGTAAATCGAAAAACCACGTAAACCAGAAGAGCACAAGAAGACAGATAGATAGATAGATAGATAGATAGATAGATAGATAGATAGATAGATAGATAGATAGATAGATAGATAGATAGATGATTGAAACTGAAACATATTGTAACGTGGAGATTTTGCATCAAATGTGTCTACTTGTGCCAGTGGAGAAACGTAGAAATATAGAAACATCGACAATAAATGCAGGAGGAGGCCATTCGGCCCTTCAAGCCAGCACCGCCATTCAATATGATCATGGCTGAATTGAGTACCCCGTTCCGGCTTATTCTACGTATCCCAGGAGAGCTGGTGATCCTTCATTATGATCGCTTTGCTACATCACATGGGGCTTACCCTTTTTTGATGAAAACACAGTTGGACTGATGACAGCTGTATTTCCTGGTGGTTTGGCTGGGGTAGTAGAGGCTGAAAGCTCAGAGTAAATGGAGTCATGCAGTACACAAACAGGCCCTTCGGCCCAAGTTATCCCTGCCAACCAAGGTGCTCCATCTATCCTCATTCCATTTACTTGAGTTTGGTCCATATGCCTCTCAACCTTTCCTATCCATGTACCTGTCCAAATGTATTTTAAATGTTGTTATAGTCCCTGCCTGAACTACTTCTTCTGGCAACTCGTTCCATACACCCACTACCTTCTGAGCGTACCTCGGGTTCCTATTAAATCTCTCCCCTCCCATCTTAAATCCTCTGCTTCTTGATTTCCCCCCGGGTCTGTGCATTTGCCCTATCTAATCCCCTCGTGATCTTATACCCTCTGTAAGATCACCCCTCATCTTCCTGCGCTTCAAGGAATAAAGTCCTAACCTGCCCAACCTCTCCCTGTAGCTCAGGCCCTCGAGTCCTGGCAACATCCTTGTAAATCATCTCTGCATAGCTGGTTATAAAAAGCAGCTGTAAATAATGATAGAAGCATGATCCTTCTAGATTGTGGATGATCAGCCATAATCACATTGAATGGGGATGCTGGCTCGAAGGGCCGAATGGCCTACTCCTGCACCTATTGTCTATCGACTGCCGTCTGCAACACTGCCCAGCCGCCACCCTCCGTAGTAATGTCAAATCAATTCCAGCAGCTGCTGCCTCTCGTTCCTCTGGAGGTTTCAGACATGCAGTCGTTGTCCCCCTGCGTACATGGAGTTAATGTCCTCCTCCCTACATCCTGCACCAGCTCCACCTCAAACACGCAATGACTGACTGCTAAGTTACTGACAAAGAAACCACAAGAATTAAACTGTGGTGGGGTGCAGACTCGAGCGAGAGGGGAGCGACTGAATCATCGCAGGGGAGACATGTCTGAACGCAGGTTTCATTGGGCAGTGAGAACGGAACTCTCAAAGGTATAACTGCATGAGTCAATGGTTCCTGTAAAACCCACTGCAGTCTCACTTCGTACTGGCCATGTGTCCTGAACATTATTCAGCTTCCAAGGTCAATGTTCCAGGTGCTGGAAAACAAAACCAATAGCGTTCATTTAGTTTCATTTAGCTCAAGCTGCAGAATGTTTATTGCAGAATAATGTGTTGGTAATTTACACATTTTCTATTCAAGTACTTTTGGAAGCTGAGTGAGGGAGGGAGGGAGGGAGGAAGGGATGGAGGGATGGAATGAGGGAGAGGAGGGATGGAGGGAGGAAGGGATGGAGGGATGGATGGAGGGAAGGAGGGAGGGAGGAAGGGATGGAGGGAGGAAGGGAGGAAGGGAGGGTGTTAGTTTTTGTATCAATGCAAATCATTTGTTATATCTTTGCAAACTGGAATCTTTATTTTTCAAGAACCAAAACCATATTAGAATCTTATTTGAGGCCACATGTCAGAGACGGCCATCCCTGGTGTGGACATCCAACACCAACACTCCACACCTGTCCATGTTGACAGCTGTCTCTTTATTACGATGGGGCCAATGGCTTAGCTGGGGCATCTTGGTCAGCATGGAGGAGTTGGGCTGAAGGGCCTGTTTTCCTGCTGTCTGGCACTGACTGCAAGAGGCAGCAGAGGGATAATCAATGGACAATGTTAAAGTTCTGCTATTTTAGTTTAGTTTAGTTTAGAGATACAGCACAGAAACAGGCCATTCGGCCCACCAAGACCACGCTGACCAGCGATCCCTGCACACTAACACTATCCTACACACACTAGGGACAATTTACAATTTAACCAAGTCAAGTAACGTACAAACCTGCACGTCTTTGGAGTGTGGGAGGAAACCGGAGCAGCCGGAGAAAACCCACGCAGGTCACGGGGAGAACGTACAAACTCTCCACACAGACAGCACCTGTAGTCGGGATGGAACCCAGGTCTCTGGCGCTGCAAGGCAGCAGCTCTACCCGCTGCGCCCTTTTGCGATGAGTGGTGCAGAAGCCAAGTTGTCAGCTCTGGGGAAGAGTGAAGCTGGAGTTGATCAATGAAGATTCGCCACATCCCGAGGAAGATCAGAGTAAACTTCCTCACTCCAGGTGGGGGTGGAGGTGAGAGTGTGGACCCGGGTTCGATACTGACTACGGGTGCTGTCTGTACGGAGTTTGTACGTTCTCCCCGTGACCTGTGTGGCTTTTCTCCGAGATCTTCACTTTCCTCCCACGCTGTAGGTTAATTGGCTTGGACTAATTGTCCCTAGTGTCGGTTGGTGTTAATGTGCGGGGATCGCAGGTCGGTGAGGGGCCGAAGGGCCTGTTTCCATGCTGTAATTGTTATATGGTTAGTGTCGGATGGTGTTAATGTGCGGGGATCGCAGGTCGGTGAGGGGCCGAAGGGCCTGTTTCCATGCTGTAATTGTTATATGGTTATATGGTTAGTGTCGGGTGGTGTTAATGTGCGGGGATCGCAGGTCGGTGAGGGGCCGAAGGGCCTGTTTCCATGCTGTAATTGTTATATGGTTATATGGTTAGTGTCGGATGGTGTTAATGTGCGGGGATCGCTGGTCGGTGAGGGGCCGAAGGGCCTGTTTCCATGCTGTATCTCTAAACTAAACTAAAAACTAAGAGACTCCAGTGAAATGTAAAGACTGGCACATTGTGGAGGGGCTGAATGGCCTGTTCCCAGGCTGAGTAGACATTCATCAACATGCAGGAAGCTACCCACATGTTAACATGCACAATATATCGTTGGGGTTATCAAGTGGGCACCTCCCTTCACTGGTGTTTCGTTGAGTTAGGCCCACTACACCTCGTGAACATGCAACAGCTAGTTGTGGCCCTGAGAACCGCCTGCCCGCCCACCCGCCCACCCGCCCACCTACCCACCCGCCCATAAACTGGACAGTTGTACGTTGTGCTTCACTGCGTGGAAACTAAAGGCATTTAGCGTTGATACAAAAATACATACATGATGAAGTCCACATCTTGCAATGTTATTGGTTAGGTATCTCAACACCTGGAACACTTACCTGGAGTGTACACCTGTGTTCAGGCCCCAGACAGGCACACAATGACAAGTGATGGTTCTACACTCTCACCCATGAGCCTTGGCAATGACAGAAAGGGGCAGGATGGCACTGGGCCAAGACTGGGTCACCAGAGGCATGAGGAACTGGCACAAAACTCCAGAGTTGGGCTGCATTTGTGTGCTTTAGGAATGGGGCCGTATGTTTCAGAAAGTAATTTGTTACTTGTCATTTGTCGGAGGCTGACCTATTAACTAGTTCAGTCTGAAGAACGGTCTCGAGCTGAAACGTCACCCATTCCTTCTCTCCAGAGATGCTGCCTGTCCCGCTGAGTTACTCCAGCATATTGTGTCTATCTTCGGTTTAAACCAGCATCTGCAGTTACTTCCTACACTCTTGTTAGCACTGGTTAGCTGCTGAGCACGCAACAAAGGCTCTTCACTGAACCTCGATAGATGTGACAATAAACTAAACTAAAGTCAACTCAACTAACTAAACAGTGTGGCACACACGTGTATGGTCCATGAGGGGAGTCAGGAGTCAAGTCAAGAGAGTTTATTGTCATGTGTCCCAGATGGGAAGGGCCATTTTCTATTTCACATCCACATTCTCAGCATTGAATTTCAACTTGTCCACAAGGAAAGGGTTCTCTACAAGAGCCAGTGGCAGCCTCAGGCAGGTACCCCTCTCCACACCTGGGGGTGGTGCCCCCTGGTGCCCACACACTCTTTGTACAACTTGTGCAAAACACAAAGTGGTGGAGGAACTTGGCGGGTCAGGCAGCATGTGTGGAGGCAATGGACAGGTGACGTTTCAGGTCGGGATGCTTCTTCTTACTGAAGGTGGGGGGGGGGGGGGTGTAGAAATCTGGACAAGAGAGGTCTGGCAAGTGATAGGTGGATATAGGTGATGGGGAGGGGGTGATTACAGATCACATGCCTGGCTTTACCCCCCCCCCCCCCTCTATCCCCACCTCTCTCTTCCAGATTTCTTCCCCCTTCACCAATCTGCCTGAAGAAGGGACTTGATTCAAATCATCACCTGCCCAATCTCTCCACAGATGCTGTTTAAGAAGGAACTGCAGATGCTGGAAAATCAAAGGTAGACAAAAGTGCGGGAGAAACTCAGCGGGTGCAGCAGCATCTATGGAGCGAAGGAAATAGGCAACGTTTCGGCCCGAAAAAGGTTCTTTAGTAACTTGTCAGTTTCTTTGTTGAACTAAATTAAGGCGCATGTTGCAATCAAAAGCGCTTGAACAATTGGTTGGGAAGAAAGCCAAACTGTAAGAAAGAAGCCCGAAACGTTGCCTATTTCCTTCAGGGTTTCAGGCCCGAAACGTTGCCTATTTCCTTCGCTCCATATATGCTGCTGCACCCGCTGAGTTTCTCCAGCATTTTTGTGTACCTTCCACAGATGCTGCCTGACATGCTGAGTTCCTCCAGCACTTTGTTTTTTGCTCAAGATTCCAGCAGTTTCTCGTGTCTCTATGTGGGTTATCGGTGCCTGGGTATTGGGGGAATGTGTTACTCGGTATTGTCCTGCAATGAGTTCCCCAGTTCTCGGGCTATTTGTTGTCGCTCATCTCCCTGCTCCTTCAGCAGCTGCCTGCGTTCTCGTGCATCGGTACCCGTGAGGTGAGGCATGCACCTGCACCAGGCTTTGCAACCTTCTCCGTCGCTCGGCATTGTTCACTGCAACAGGAAGTGGTTGCTGGCCGCATGCCTCCTCAGATGAAGACAAAGCTTCTCTTCCTGAGGTGAAGCTGCTCTCTGAGAAGGGCGGTGTGGAGCAGCCACCGGCAGCAGCAGCATCTTGTGGGACGGAGGCAGGGAGGGAGATGAACTCAATAGTGTTCCTTCACTGAAGCTTCATTCCACTGCCCTGGCCGGGAACAACGCCTGGACCTTCTCACCATCTCCTGTGAACCATACCATGTAGAGGAGACCTCGTCAACAAGCCAATACAAAGGTACGTACGTTCTTGTAGACCCTGTGGTGAATCTGACCTCTCCACTGCGATGAGGGATGTTAGTCAGTGTGTGCTTTGGTCTTTTCTGGAGCTGGTAATATCTTTGGAGTTCAACGTATCTGACCCACTCTGGGCTCTCGATCCGTTGGGTTTAGTGTGTTTATTGTCACCTGTACCGAGGTACAGTGTTCCACTTGCAGCATTTAGTTGAAGGAACGTCGTGTTGTTTTAGATGGTGTCGACGGTGCCCGTGGAGTTGGGAAATGTTATTCCCCCAGTTTCTCTCTGTTATTTACTCCAATCCTGTTCTCTGCTACTTCCTTCCACCATGTTACCAAGTCACATCCACCAATGCACCAGAGTATTCTAAACTTCAACGCAGGCCGATTATTCATCTTCATCCACCAAACAAAACCTGCTCATAAATAACATTATCTTTCAGTGAACATACAGACATTCAAACTCTTTGAATTGTCCCGTACATTAACATATTAACCAGTAACATTAGATCATAGATTTCATTACTGTGATTTTGACAATTCTTCCTTTAATACAACTTAATGAAATGAGAAAGCTTTCCCAGTTTCAGGACCGCAGGTGAGTTGTGAAGTTTAAAATCGGAATGTGTTTCACCAGTTCACCCAATGATTAAGTAAAATGGCTTCCCCATAGAGACAAACATGGAGAATAATCTAAACCAAACATCGTTCGACCAGCGTCACCACTTTTAATCCAAGCTGAAAATATTACAGGTTCCACGTAGTTGACGAGAAGAATCTATGATCAATATTGTGTTTCCAGGACAGGCTTCACTCTGTAACCACGCAGTTACACATAAAACATTGAGAGAGAGTGGAGAGTGGAGTTTCATTGTCATGTGGAGAGGAGCAATGTGCTTAGCTGCAGCGTTGCAGGCTCATTACCTAACAGAGAGTTATTCTTGTGAAGCTACGCTATACATGGTGGTTAGCGTGATCCATTCCTGTCATTTATAGTCTTGTTCTTTGCAAACACTCCAGAAATGACAATAGACAATAGGTGCAGGAGGAGGCCATTCGACCCTTCGAGCCAGCACCGCCATTCAATGTGATCATGGCTGATCATCCACAATCAGTACCCCGTTCCTGCCTTCTCCCCATATCCCTTGACTCCGCTATCTTTAAGAGCTATATCTAATTCTCTCTTGAAAGCATCCAGAAAATTAGCCTCCACTGCCTCCTGAGGCAGAGAATCCCACAGATTCACATCTCTCTGGGTGAAAACGTTTTTCCTCATCCCTGTTCTAAATGGCCTACCCCTTATTCTTAAACTATGGCCCCTGGTTCTGGACTCCCTCAACATCATGAACATGTTTCCTGCCTCTAGCGTGTCCAATTTCTTAATAATCTTATATGTTTCAATAAGATACCCTCTCATCCTTCTAAATTCCAGTGTACACAAGCCCAGTCGCTCCATTCTTTTAACATATGACAGTCCCGCCATCCTGGGAATTAACCTCGTGAACCTACGCTGCACTCCCTCAACAGCAAGAATGTCCTTCCTCAAATTTGGAGACCAAAACTGCACACAATACTCCAGATGTGGTCTCACTAGGGCCCTGTACAACTGTAGAATGACCTCTTTACTCCTATATTCAACTCCTCTTGTTATGAAGGTCAACATGCCATTAGCTTTCTTCACTGCCTGCTTTACCTGCTTGTTTACTTTCAGTGACTGACGTACAAGGACACCCAGATCTCATTGTACTTCCCCTTTTCCCAATTTGACACCATTCAGAAAATAATCTGCCTTCCTGTCCTTGTCACCAAAGTGGATAACCTCACATTTTGGGGAACCCGCTATCCAGATCTTCCTGGACTTTGCTAGTCTTGACCCATTCCTGGTTCACACCAGGTCAAGGCATGGTTTTGTTAGGTCCAATCCAGAAGAGACTGTGACTCCTGCACTCACTCACCAATGCAATGACCCAGTTTACAGGACGATTGAGACTATACTTTAGATTATAAAGATATAAATACCTTCCATTGCAGTTTGAACAACTGCAGTCTGAAGAAAACATCACCCATTCATTCTCTCCAGAGATGCTGCCTGTCCCGTTGTTACTCCAGCATTTTGTGTCTATTTTGCAGTTTGAACAAGAGTACTTGGTTTTAGAATCTGTATCATAATCCCAAACTGGGTAGAAAATGAAGGATGTTAAACTCCACCTTGCGAGTAATGTTTTGAGGAGTTTATTTGACGGTTCACTATCTGAACAATAGCATCTATTTAGTGGCAGTAATGTTGGCATCTCTTGGCCCCTTCACAGTGATGTAGGAGACAAAGAATTGACACTTGACAAAAATAAAAACACAATAAAAACAGATTTGGATCTTGGGCAAAGCATTGGTTTATGGAAGGGAGGTGAAGATGGAAAAGTTGGAGTGACTGAGAGAGTTTGGAACTCAAACGAGTGAACGTAGTGTCACCATTGATGGGATGAAGGAACTGTGGAAGGACCCAGGCCTTGAGGAACATTGAGTGGTGGCCAGGGTAGAGGCAGGAACCATGGTGTGGTAGGTGGATCAGAACAGGACCCATATAAGACTGAAGACAGACACAAAATGCCGGAGTAACTCAGCGGGAGAGAAGGAATGGGTGACGCCTCGGGTCGAGATCCATTTAAGACTGAAGTATCTGTGGACCAGGAAGCGACGTGGATCAGTGAACATGGTGGCACTCGCTCGGTGAGTGAGGCTCGGTGCTGTAAGAAAACTAGCAGAAAATGGACGACAGTCGGTTGAGGAAGTTTGTGCTGAAGATTTGAATCTTGTCAGAAAAACGTTGCGATTGTTGGGCCGTGGCTGGGTGAAAATTTCATGAACTGAGAATTAAATAACAAATAGTAAAATCTAAAAATTATGCTGAAACACAGAATATATTGCAATGTTTTTATTAAACCAATGCTCAGTAACGGTGAGGTGGCTTCACTGACATTTGGGTGGAGACCTGGGCAAATTATCAAAGGTCGAGGTCGGGTTGTATGAAAGGTTGAAAGGTGTAGTCAGAACCTTTATCCCCATTGTGGAAATGTCAAATACTGGAAGGCAGAGTTTAAACATAAGATGGGCACATTTGTGCGGGGCAGGTTTTTTACACAGAGGGTGGTGGGGGCCTGGAACACACGGTCAGGGGTGGGGGTGGAGGCAGATATGATAGTGGCGTTTAAGAGACTTTTATATAGGCACATGGATATGCAGGGAATGGAGGGATATGGATCACATACATAGTTGGAGATTTATTTAAATGTTCAACACGGACATTGTGGGCTGAAGGGCCTGATCCTGTACTGCCCTGTTCTATGTTGTATAAGTTTCTCTGTTGGTTTATGGAGACATACATTGCTGTCTCACTGATTGGAGAATGTTCCGTGACAATTGGAACATTCCGGACATGTTTGATAAACAAATATGGAAACATGGGCTGCTTCTACTCCACACCACAACGAGAAGGGTTCTTTCCAGTGAATTACAGAAACTAACTTGCTTGAAAAAATAGTTAAATTTGATTAATCTAAGAGTTTTGAAAGCTTGTGAATAGTTTTTATTAGTTTAGGTTAAAGATAGAGCCCAGAAACAGGCCCTTCGGCCCATCGAGTCCGCACCAACAGCCAATTAACCTACAAACCAGCACGTCTTTAGAGTGTGGGAGGAAACCGGAGATCCGGGGCAAACCCACACAGGTCACGGGGAGAACGTGCAAACTCTGTACAGACAGCACCCATAGTCAGGATGGAACCCAGGTCTCTGGCGCTGTGAGGCAGCAGCTCTACCCGCTGCACCACCCTGCATCACATGGACTTCACCGGGACACACGCAGACGTGTGCGGAGGGACTGGGGTAATGTCACCACACATCATTGAGCATTGGCTAAACACAATCTCGCCGTAGCCCAGTGTGTTATTCACAATCCCACACCAAACATTTTAAAATCATTTTGAAACAGAGAGGATTTGCCCAGCATTGGTTCAAGCAGAATTGTGCGAATAACCCGGTGCTGTGCTGAAGATGAGTAATGATTTACCCACATGGCCTGTGGATTGTAGTTAGTTGCTCCAGGCTCCCAACATCCTGATATCTTCAACTGGAAACGTTGCATTTACTGTTTTTTGGAGTTAAAGATCAAAGTGTAAAGTACCGTGAGAACATCCACATTGTGTCTACATTAGGAATTATTTTGGCATGCTATATTTCTTTTTCAGCTTTTGGTTTAAACATACTTCACAAGTTCACAAGTTATAGGAGTAGAATTAGACCATTCGGCCCATCGAGCACTCCGCCATTCAATCATGGCTGATCCCTGCCTCCTAATCCCATTTTCCTGCCTTCTCCCCTTAACCCTTGACACCCGTTCTAATCAAGAATTTGTCTATCTCTGCCTTAATATATCCACTGACTTGGCCTCCACAGCCCTCTGTGGCGATGAGTTCCACAGATTCACCATATTCTGACGAAAGACTTTACTTTTTTTTGGTCAATTTTTTACAAAACCATCAACAAAAATTCAGCCGCCAACATTTCTCCTGATTTGGACACAAAATGCTGGAGTAACTCAGCGGGTCAGGCAGCATCTCTGGAGGGAAGGAATGGGTGATGTTTCGGGTCGAGACCTTTCTCCAGACTGAGAGTTTGTCCTGACTTACTTCATCCAAGTTGGCAGTGAAGATTTGTTTTCATGGAAGGTGGAAAGATTCATTTCCTCTAAGTCTGAGACAGACCTAGTAATGTATTGCTATTGGTATTGGTATCAATATCAGTATTAGTATTGGTATTGGTTCCAGTATTAGTCATATGTTCATAGTCATACAATCTTACAGTGTGGAAATAGGCACTTTGGCCCAACTATTGGTGGTATTGGTATCGGTATCTGTGTTGGTATCCGTATCTGTGTTGGTATCGGTATCGATGTTGGTATCAGTATCAGTATCGGTGTTGGTTGGTGCCGGTATCAGTATTAGTGTTGGTGTTGGTGTTGGTGTTGGTATCAGTATCAGTATCGGTGTTGGCGTTGGTATTGGTATCAGTGTTGGTGTTGGTGTTCGTATCGGTGACGGTATCGGTGTTGGTGTCGGTGTCGGTGTTGGTGTTGGTGTTGGTGTCGGTGTTGGTGTTGGTGTCGGTGTTGGTGTCGGTGTCGGTGTTGGTGACGGTGTCGGTGTTGGTGTCGGTGTTGGTGTCGGTGTTGGTGACGGTATCGGTGTTGGTGTCGGTGTTGGTGTCGGTGTCGGTGTCGGTATCGGTGTTGGTGTCGGTGTTGGTGTTGGTATCGATGTTGGTATCGGTGACGGTATCGGTGTCGGTGTCGGTGTCGGTGTTGGTGTCGGTGTCGGTGTCGGTGTCGGTGTCGGTGTCGGTGTCGGTGTTGGTGTCGGTATCGGTGTCGGTGTCGGTGTTGGTGTCGGTGTCGGTGTTGGTATTGGTGTCGGTGTCGGTGTCGGTGTTGGTGTCGGTGTCGGTGTCGGTGTTGGTGTCGGTTTCGGTGTCGGTGTTGGTGTCGGTGTTGGTGTTGGTGTTGGTGTCGGTGTTGGTGTCGGTGACGGTATCGGTGTTGGTGTCGGTGACGGTATCGGTGTCGGTGTTGGTGTCGGTGTTGGTGTCGGTGTCGGTGTCGGTGTCGGTGTCGGTGTCGGTGTTGGTATTGGTTTATCATTGTCAAGTGCACTGAGATACAATGAAAGCTATGTTGCAAGCCACCCAGGTAAATCATACCATGATTGAGTAGATCTATCGTCTATTGTCTAGATCTAAATCATACAGCAGAGAGAAAGGAAACAGAGTGGAGAATATAGAGGTACAGCTACAGATAAAGTGCAGATATAAAAGTGCAAGAGCTGCAGTGAGGTAGATTGGAGGATTGGGATTACATCCATAGCATATGAAAGATGCATTCAAGAGTATGAAAGCAGGGGGAAGTAGCTATTCCTGAATCTGGTGGGTTGTGCTTTCATGATTTGTATCTTTACCCAGGTGTAGTTGACTGACGTACCGTTGCTGGACATTCTTTGATCAGGAGCAAAACATGTTCAGTTCCCCCATCCCTCCATCACAGCGCATATCTGTAGACACAGAGAGAGAGAGGGAGGGTCCCAACCCGAAACATCATCTGTCCATTCCACCCACGGATGCGTACAGTTTTGGTCTCCTAATCTGAGGAAAGACATTCTTGCCATAGAGGGAGTACAGAGAAGGTTCACCAGACTGATTCCTGGGATGTCAGGACTTTCATATGAAGAAAGACTGGATAGACTTGGCTTGTACACGCTAGAATTTAGAAGATTGAGAGGGGATATTATAGAAACTTACAAAATTCTTAAGGGTTCGGCAGGCTAGATGCAGGAAGATTGTTCCCAATGTTGGGGAAGTCCAGAACAAGGGGTCACAGTTTAAGGATAAGGGGGAAATCCTTTAGGACCGAGATGAGAAAAACATTTTTCACACAGAGAGTGGTGAATCTGTGGAATTCTCTGCCACAGAAGGTAGTTGAGGCCAGTTCATTGGCTATATTTAAGAGGGAGTTAGATGTGGACCTTGTGGCTAAAGGGATCAGGGGGTATAGAGAGAAGGCAGGTACAGGATACTGAGTTGGATGATCAGCCATGATCATATTGAATGGTGGTGCAGGCTCGAAGGGCCGAATGGCCTACTCCTGCACCTATTGTCTATGTTTCTATGTTTCTATGCTGCCTGATCCGCTGGGTTCCTCCAGCACTTTGTGTTTCTTGTTCCCGTGTCTGTCGATGTTGTGACACTTGTGGCCAATACCCACAATTTCAATCTTTACTCCGTGCCATGAGCTGTGATCCAACCCCCAGAACCAGGTATTGTGTTTCCCATCAGTACGGACAGTGTTAGTAAGTAAGTTTTAAATCAACTCGCGTTGAAACCAAAGTGCTTTACATAAAAGAAATAATTAAGTTTCCGTACATCCATAGAAAAATTAAAAATCAGAAAAATGACACAACACATTAGAGAATTCAACATGAACGTGGTCCCCCCCCCCCCCCCAGCAAAATCAAAATTTTCCACTGTGGGGAAAGGCATCAAAAAGTTAAGTCCTCTTCCTCTGTGAATCACCCGAGGTCGGGCCCTATTGTGGCCTCCGCAGCCAGTCCGATGTTTTCAGGCCCTCTTTGCCAGAAAGCTGAAACTCCGGCGTTGGGTGAAACACTCCTCGGCTGCTTGGAAAACGTCTGGAGTGAGTGGCGGACAGACGGATGTGGGTCAATGTTACAATTATAAACGATGTCACATTTATCAACAATTTCTCCCACCTCCACTATGACAGGTTTAGCTCATCTTGAATCTGTTCATTTTCCTTTACTGAGAATCCAGCAGTATTTCCTTCCTCAATAAAGACCGGACGTACTTCAAACCATGTGCGTCAGTCAATGTGCTGAGAGAGCCTACCCCTGATATACTGTCAGCTTTCAGCTGCCCCATTTCTGATCATTTCCCCTTGTCGAATGTTAGACAAGACCCTCGACAACAGTAAATGGCCGATAAATATTCCCTTCCAAGCCACAAGCCATCGTGAGCTGGAGCATTGCCACCCGTCCTCCCTGACACTCGAGCCTATATCCTGGGACATCCTCCCCATCAGCCCACCTTCAGTGGAAGAATTACAGCAATCAGCAAGGTGACTCCACCCACTCTACTGGTCCAGGGATGGACAGTCAATGGTGGCCTTGTCGCCAGTGCACCAGGGGGGTGGGGGTGGTGTGGGGGAGTAGGGGTGGGGGTGGTGTGGGGGTGTGGGGGTGGGGGTGGCAGGGGTGTGGGGGTGGTGTGGGGGTGTGGGGGTGGGGGTGGTGTGGGGGTGGGGGTGGCAGGGGTGTGGGGGTGGCAGGGGTGGGGGTGGCAGGGGTGTGGGGGTGTGGGGGTGGCAGGGGTGTGGGGGTGGTGTGTGGGGGTGGCAGGAGTGGGGGTGGGGGTGTCTGGTGGGGGTGGGGTGGGGTGGGTGTGGGGTTGGCAGGGGTCTGGGTGGCAGGGGGCTTCACAGACTGACACATGGGTAGAGCTCTAATGACTGCCGATGTTTGACCAACCCTTGCATGGAAAGTTTACACAACTATCAGGCTTGTGCTGCCACAGTTATGAACAGTTTTATGTCATACCTCTTGAGTTATGAAAACCTCAAAGAATGGACAAAGCAGGCATGGAAACTGTTTCAGTGCAGGTTGACCACACAGTGACACACAAATCAAGCAACATGCTCACCACAAAATACTGCTGCACTGGTAGATTGACAGCTCTGCCTCCTTCTTGCAGCAAGGCAGTTGTCAGAGTCACGGGGGCTGCACTCGGTGTTGTGTGGAATGTATATCCCAGGATGAATGTGTTAGCGACCCAAGTGGTGACCCTTGGACTATCCTTGATCGGACTTTACTGGCTTTACCTTGCACTAAACGTTATTCCCTTATCATGGATCTATACACTGTGAACGACTCGATTGTGATCATGTATTGTCTTTCCGCTGCTAAACACTCCTTCCCATTCCCACACTGACCTTTCTGTCCTAGGCCTCCTCCATTGTCAGAGTGAGGCTAAACGCAAATTGGAGGAACAGCATCTTATATTTTGCTTGGGCAGCTTACAGCCCAGGGCTATGAATATAGATTTCTCTAATTTCACGTAACCCCTGCATTCCCTCTCTCTCCATCCCTCCCCCACCTGTCACACCAGCTTCTCATTCTCACCTAGCAAACAGCTGACAGTTTGCAGTTTCCGTTATCATTGTTACTTTTTTGCTTATTCTTTCATTCATTTGTTCCTTATCTCTCTATATCATCGTCTATATCTGTATCTCTAGTTTCCCTTCCCCGTGACTTTCAGTGTGAACAAGGGTCTCCACCCGAAACGTTACTTATTCCTTCTTTCCAGAGATGCTGCCTGTCCCGCTGAGTTACTCCAGCATTTTGGGTCAGGCAGCATCTGTGGAGAACATGGATAGGTGACGTTTCACAGAGTGCCGGAGTAACTCAGCGGGTCAGGCAGCATCTGTGGAGAACAAGGATAGGTGACGTTTCACAGAGTGCTGGAGTAACTCAGCGGGTCAGGCAGCATCTGTGGAGAACATGGATAGGTGACGTTTCACAGAGTGCTGGAGTAACTCAGCGGGTCAGGCAGCATCTGTGGAGAACATGGATAGGTGACGTTTCACAGAGTGCTGGAGTAACTCAGCGGGTCAGGCAGCATCTGTGGAGAACATGGATAGGTGACGTTTCACAGAGTGCTGGAGTAACTCAGCGGGTCAGGCAGCATCTGTGGAGAACATGGATAGGTGACGTTTCACAGAGTGCTGGAGTAACTCAGCGGGTCAGGCAGCATCTGTGGAGAACATGGATAGGTGACGTTTCAGTTCAGGAGCCTTCTTCAGTCTCTTCTTACTTTTGGCAAAGTTCTTGGCCAGTGAATTGAATATTTGCACTAAGAGATATAAAATACAGATATGTGTGTTTTTATAATCTGAGGTTTTATTTAATAGAATGAATACTGATTTGTTGTTGTTGCTTCACCAAAGGGAGGTTTTGTTTGAAAGGTTTTTTCGCACAGATCACTTTCTCTTCTGTTCAACCAAACACGTTAGTCACGGAAATTCCATGGTAGAATTAGTGCGTGAGGCGACGATAGCATCACGAGCAGATGAAGACGTCAAAGGAAAACAGAAACATTGTCTCCTTGATAATCTTACAAGATTAATTTCCAATATTTTAACTGAGAAAGGTTTGAGTCAGGTAGAGGATTCTAAAAGCAGAGGGCACAGGTTTAAGGTGAGAGGGTGGAGAGATTTAAGAGGGACCTCAGGGGCAACTTTTTTCACTCAGAGGGTAGTCCGTATCTGGAATGAGCTGCCAGAGGAAGCTGTAGATATAATTACAACTTTTAGACAGACATTTGGACGGATACAGACGGATAGGAAGGGTTTAGAGGGCTATGAGCCGAATACAGGCATTGGGACTAGCCCAGTAGGCAACTTGGTCGGCAAAGTGGGCCGAAGGGCCTGTTTCCGTGCTGTACAGTTCTATGACTCTGTAGACAGCTACCCAGGGAAACCTGCATCTGTTTATGGGAAACCTGCGTCAGTCTGAAGAAGTGTTTTGGCCCGAAACGTCACCTATTTCCTTCGCTCCATAGATGCTGTTGCACCCGCTGAGTTTCTCCAGCATTTTTGTGTACCTTCTGTTTATGAAATATGTTTCCCAGTGGCCTGGTGCACAGTTCCACACATACCTCTTCTATTAGTTTCAGCTGAACAATAAAATCCTCTCTAGGAATGCGCGAGAGTCTGCGGCAGAATGTGACCTAAACATGTGAACCGTGCAGCCTCTGCGTGTTTCCACCCGGAATAAGCGTGTTCACATGATGCTGCATTTTAACGTGTCACATCAGGCTAAATCTGGACTCTGGCCAATGCGACTTCAGTTCAGTTTATTGTCACGTGTGCCGAGGTACAGTGTAAAGCTTCTGTTACACGCTAACCAGTCAAGGAAAGACAACACAGGATTACAATCGAGCCGTCCACAGTGTACAGATACATGAGAAGGGAATAACGTTTAGTGCAAGGTAAAGCCAGTAAAGTCCGATCAAGGATAGTCCAACAGTCCCTGGCGAGGTAGATAGTAGCACAAGACTACTGTCTGGTTGCAGTAGGATGGTTCAGTTGCCTGAATACAACGATACTGTGCAGAGAGCGAGCCAAACCTTGCAACGTTCCCATCCGAGCAGCAATGATGCTGGATACTGACACGGTGGAGAACATGGCTAGGATAGAGTGGATGGGCCGAGCGGTACCATGGATGTGTGAAGCCAGGTTCATGTAAAGGAAACAGGAAATTGTCCATACGTCAAAATCCTACAAGATGCTGGAGATAAAACAAATACTCAGCAGGTCAGGCAGCTTCTGTGGAGAGAGGAATTGTTAATCTGTTAAGGCAGTACTTTCCTCACAAGTTGGTAAATAACAAATTTTGGAAGACTGAAGTTCTAGGCCCATTGTGCACTGCCGTAGAGGTGTACAGCATGGAAACAGGCCCTTCAGCCCAGCGTGTGCATTCCAACCAATGTGCCCCAGATAAACAAGTCCCATTCACCTGCATTCAACCCATATCCCTCTGAAACCTTGATCAATGTTGCTGTAAAAATCCTTCAAATAAACATCCTTTATCACTCAGAGTAACGGATACTGTTCTGAATGATGAACTGTGCGACATTGTTAGATGCAAGTGACTCCAGTTCCTGACAAGCAAGGCAACGGAAAGAGTAACAGGGGCAGTGATAATCCCTTCACATCAAGAGGCTTTAGCTGGCACGGAGCCAGGGACCCGGGTTCCATCCCGACTACGGGTGCTGTATGTACGGAGTTTACACGTTCTCCCCGTGACCTGCGTGGGTTTTCTCCGGGTGCTCCAGTTTCCTCCCACACTCCAAAGACGTACAGGTTTGTAAGTTAATTTGCTTGGGTAAAATTGTAAATTGTCCCTAGTGGGTTTAGGATAGTATTAGTGTGCGGGGATCACTGGTCAGCAAGGACTCGGTGGGCCGAAGGGCCTGTTCCTGTCCTGTTAACTAAACTAAACTAAACTAAAGTGACTGCGCGGAGCAGTGAGTGAGGGGAGCATCAGTACACACCTGCAGGCGTGAAGCGTAACCTCAGGGAAGACGTTAGTCTCTGTGGTTGAAGTTGTTGGCTCTGTTTGTTTTCCAGCAACCATGGGCTGCAACTGCAGCACGGACTATGACGATGACAACTGGATTGAGGACATGTGTGAACAATGTAAGCTGGAGTATGAGCGTGAGCAGAAGCAGTACCAGCAACAAGTGAGTCTCTTCCTCGGCACCTGGCCGATAATCAGCTTCATCAATGGTTCCTGAAATCACACAGGGATATCTTTCAATGTCCTGGTGATTGACAGGATGCATCGGAGGTAGAGTGGTAGTGCAGCGGGTAGTGCCTGCGCGGTGGTGCAGCGGGTAGTGCCACTGCCTCGCAGCGCCAGACACCCGGGTTCCTTCCTGACCTCGGGTGCTGTCCGTACGGAGTTTGCACGTTCTCCATGTGACCACGTGGGTTTCCTCCGGGTGCTCCGGTTTCCTCCCACATCCCAAAGCCGGGCAGGTTTGTAGGTCAATTGACCCCCTAGTATGTAGGGAGTGGATGAGGAAGTGGGATAACATGGAACTAGTGTGAACGGGTGATCGATGGTCAGCATGGACTCGGTGGGCTGAAGGGCCTGTTTCCATGTTGTGTCTCTGGACTAAGCTGCATCACAGTAACATGCCTCGGACCAACTCACCCATGCCGACCAACATGCTGATCTAAACTAGTCCCACATTTGGGCCCACATGCCTCTAACTCTTCCCTCTCCCATTAGGTAGGATCTGACCACAAGGTGAAGTCTGTAAAAGAGAGGAGTTGAAATGAGAAGCTAAAAGCAAAATATGGGCAGAGGTGGTGATGTTCCAGGGGCATTGGTGAAGAGAAGGCAACCTACTCATCCCTACAATATCAGAGGAAGTAAATAATGATGAAACCCGTGTAGTCAGCTTTGAGTGAAGAATGAGGAAACAAGGAACTGCAGGTGCTGGTTTACAGAAGAAGACACAGAGTGCTGGAGTAACTCAGTGACTGATAACCAGCTGGTGCCAGCCTGCAATGCCTTCAGTTAATCTTTAACTCCTTTCCCATCAGACCCCAAGGTGGTGTTTCCCAGAGCTGCCTCTGTATCAAAGCCAAGCACTGGGACATTTACACAGTGCTGGATGCAGTGACCAGTGGTGCCTCTGGTGCAGTGACCAGTGGTGCCTCTGGTGCAGTGACCAGTGGTGCCTCTGGTGCAGTGACCTGTGTTGCCTCTGATGCAGTGACCAGTGGTGCCTCTGGTGCAGTGACCAGTGGTGCCTCTGGTGCAGTGACCAGTGGTGCCTCTGGTGCAGTGACCTGTGGTGCCTCTGATGCAGTGACCAGTGGTGCCTCTGGTGCAGTGACCAGTGGTGCCTCTGGTGCAGTGACCCGTGGTGCCTCTGGTGCAGTGACCAGTGGTGCCTCTGGTGCAGTGACCAGTGGTGCCTCTGGTGCAGTGACCAGTGGTGCCTCTGGTGCAGTGACCAGTGGTGCCTCTGATGCTCAGACCCACAATAGAGCAGCTCCCTCTGTTACCAGTTAGTACAGAAGCATTGGGCCGAAGGGTCATTTACTGCCACAGGCATTTCGTCCAATTCTACATTCAAGTTGTCCAATTACAGGAAGAATGTGGAGGCTTTGGAAAGAAGGGATTTACCAGAATGATGCCTGGTTTAGGGAGTATCAGCTAGAGGGAGAGATTGGACAAACTGGGATTGTTTTCTCTGGAGCGTGGAGGTTGAGTGGAGACCTGACATCAGTACATAACGTTATGGCACCTTTTCTGTAGCAGGATAACCAAACCCAAGCCCAGTAAATGCAGAGTGCTGGAGTAACTCAGCGGGTCAGGCAGCATCTGTGGAGAACATGAATAGGTGACGTTTCACACAGTGCTGGAGTAACTCAGCGGGTCAGGCAGCATCTGTGGAGAACATGGATAGGTGACATTTCACAGAGTGCTGGAGTAACTCAGCGGGTCAGGCAGCATCTGTGGAGAACATGGATAGGTGACGTTTCACAGAGTGCTGGAGTAACTCAGCGGGTCAGGCAGCATCTGTGGAGAACATGGATAGGTGACGTTTCACAGAGTGCTGGAGTAACTCAGCGGGTCAGGCAGCATCTGTGGAGAACATGGACAACTATGTTTCATATCAGGACACTTCTTCTGACTGAAGAAAGATTCTGACCCAAAACGTCATCTATCTATGTCCTCCAGAGATGCTGCCTGACCTGTTGAGTTACGCCCGCACACCATGTCCTTGAATGTTTAGAGGGATATGGGCCAAATGCAGGCAATTGTGGCAAGTTTAGATGGGATGTCATGGATGGCATGAACAAGTTGGGCCGAAGGGCCTGTTTCCATGCTGTAACACGCTGGCTCTGTGTCGTGTGAAAAGGGTTTACACACACAGGAGAGGTTCGGGATAAAGTTTACGAAGGAAGGTCCAGTTCTGGAAGATTCTACCCGTCAGCATGGAGTCAAAATGACCTGGGCTTTTCTATAGAACTGAATAGACTTTACTGGGAGAGTTTGAAAGAATGGAGATTGCCAAGATGGAGATTGCCATCGAACAGATCCACAACAGTGGCTGCCTGAGAACAATATCTCTACTTCCTTCAGTAACTTATGGTGAAGCTCAATGTGCCACCACACAGGCTATCACTGCTTTCCGTTTTACTCTAGAACTATCCAGAAGTTCGAGATCCCTTGGTGGAATATGAGCATCATTCTCCACCCACCTCTCCCTTTCCGGGTAAGTTATCACCAGGCCGGTTGTAACCAGCATGGCCGTGCGATCCTGGCATGAATGAAGCAGGTGGGTGATGTCGGAACGAATGAACGAATGAATGCATGAATGAATGAATGAATGAATGAATGAATGAATGAATGAATGAATGAATGAGTGAGTGAGTGAGTGAGTGAGTGAGTGAGTGAGTGAGTGAATGAATGAATGAATGAATATTTCATTATCACAGCGATGAGTCAGTGATGAGTCACAAGGTATGCAAAGGGTTGCCACATAAAGGTCAAACTTTAACAGTATCCCCTGCTGGTTCCAGCATTTTGTGTCCATCCTTGTTGTAAACCAGCATCTGTGGTTGGCTTGTCTGGACCGTATCCTCCAATAAATGAACGACCTTGCTCACGATCTGGGCTGCTTTGATTCATTTCATAACGTCATAAGTGACAGGAGCACATCAAGTCTACTCCGCCATTCAATCGTGGCTGATCTATCTCACCCTCCTAACCCCATTCTCCTGTCTCTCCCCATAACCCCTGACACCTGTACTAATCAAGAATCTATCTCTGCTTTCAAAATATCCACTGATTTGGCCTCCACAGCCGTCTGTGGCAATGAATTCCACAGATTCACCACCCTCTGAAAAAATTAATTTCTTCTCATTTCCTTCCTGAAGGAACGTCCTTTAATTCTGAGGCTGTGCCCTCTGGTCCTAGACTCTCCCACTAGTGGAAACATCCTCTCCACATGCACTCTATCCAGGCCATTCACTGTTCTGTTTGTTTGCAGCTGATGATCTGTTTGTGGCCTTGTACAACTACGAACGACAACATCAGGATGACCTGGAGTTGAAGAAAGGCGACCAGATAAAGGTGACCAGTCGGTGAGTTGTGTCGGGCAGACGCCACGCTGAGATTAGAGCAGCCAGCACTCTGACTGAGGGACAAGACGGAGAATGTGAGGAGGAAATGTAAACAAAGAGATTGTAAACATTACTGCAGTTCCTTGAAACAGGAAGAGAATTGCAAAAATCACAGGAGCCTGAAAACTGTGAGCTCCAGGTTCAAGATCAGCTTCTTCCCAACAACATGAGGCTGTTGAACACAGCACAACACTGACCCCAGCATCTGACTTTACACTACTGCCATTGTTCCACATACTTTGGTTTTTGCACTGATATGATCTAGTTTAGTTAGAATAACTAATTGTATAATGTGCCTGTAACACACCACAGTCTGTAGTGCAAGAACAGACACAGTGTGTGTTAGATCACAGTTGCTGAGGTTAGTGTTGTGCAGTGTTCAACAGCCTCATGTTGTTGGGAAGAAGCTGTTCTTGAACCTGGAGGTCACGGTTTTCAGGCTCCTGTACCTTCTTCCCCATGGTAGCAGCGAGATGGGAGCGTGGCCAGGGTGGTGTGGGTCTCTGATGATGCTGGCTGCATTTATGAGGCAGTGCCTCCTGTAGATCCCTTCGATGGTGGGGGGGGGGGGGGTCAGTACCTGTGATGGACCGGGCAGTGTGTGGTGGGGGAGGGGGTCAGTACCTGTGATGGACCGGGCAGTGTGTGGTGGGGGTGGGGGGGGGGGGGGGGAGGGGGGTCAGTACCTGTGATGGACCGGGCAGTGTCCACCACTCTCTGTAATCTCCTTCATTCCTGGGCGTTGAGTTACTGAACCAGGCTGTGAAACAACCGGTCAGAGTGCTCTCTACTCTACACCTGTGGAAGTCCGATAGAGATCGATCTTTTGTTTATTTGTTGCCTTTGGAGATTAAACATTTTGTACCAAGTTTGCGTGAGGGAGTTATGTGGCCCGGTGGCGCAGCGGTAGAGCTGCTGCCTCACAGCACCAGAGTCCCGGGCTCCATCCTGACTACGGGTGCTGTCTGTGTGGAGTTTGCACGTTCTCCCTGTGACCGCGTGGGTTTTCTCCGGGAGCTCCAGTTTCCTCCCACACTCCAAAGACGTGCAGATTTGTAGGCTAATTGGCTTGGTGTAAATGTAAAGTTGTCCCTGGTGTGTGTAGGATAGTGTGAGTGTGCGGGGATCGCTGGTCGGTGCGGGCTCGCTGTACCGAAGGGCCAGTTTCCGCGCTGTATCTCCAATCTAGTGTGCGGGGGTAAGCGCGGTTTGATGTGAAGATGTCACTGATTGTTGGATGACCCATTAACACCATGTCCTGTGTGTACAGGGAGGGCGAGTGGTGGAAGGCTGTGTCGATAGTGACTGGAGAAGAAGGATACATCCCATACAACTTTGTGGCTCAGGCCCACTCGCTGGGGATTGAACCGTAAGCTGCTCGCCTGCTCACTCGCTGCCTCTCTCTGCCATTGTCACACTTACCGTCTGTTCCCGATCATACCGGAACCTTCTCCCTGATCTGCCACGCCCTTTCTGTCTAACCCAGATAGTGCTTGTTCTATCTATGATCGGACTTTGCTGACTTTATCTTGCACTAAACATTATTCCCTTTATCCTGCATCTGTGCACTGTAAACGGCTCGATTGTAATCACGTATTGTCTTTCTGCTGACTGATTAGCGCACAACACTAAGCTTTTCACTGTACCTCGGTACACGTGACAAACTACACTCTCTCTTGTTCTGTGGACAGCTGGTTCTTCCAGAGTCTAGGCCGCAAGGATGCGGAACGGCAGCTGCTGACCACGGGGAACACGCACGGGTCCTACCTGGTCCGTGAGAGCGAGACCACCAAGGGTACGTGACACGGGGGGGGGGGGGGGGGGCAAGGGGGTGGGAGTTGGGGCAGGGGAGGGGGGGATGGGAAAGGACAGGAGGGTAGGGGTGGAGGGGGGGGAGGGGAAGGGGACATGGAGAGGGGTGCTGGGTGTGTCGGGGAGGAGGGGGGAGGGGAAGAGGTGGGTGAGGGGGGTGAGGGAGGGGGAGGTATTAGGGGGCAGGGTGGAGGGTGCTGGGGGGGGTGGGGGGAGGTTGGGGGAGTTCACACCGTGCCCATTGTAGGTCACACCTACAGCAGCCTGGTCCAAGGAGCTGTGGACCACTGTGGTCAAGGTGAGGTGCTGACCTGGTGTGGATCTGTCTCAGGCTTCGACAATCACTGGTGTAACCGACCAGCCAACCAGCGCCTGTAACTATTGTCATGTGTACCGAGCTACAGTGAAAAGCTTTGTTTTAGAGTGATACAGAGCAGAAACAGGCCCTTCGGCCCAACTTGCCCACACTGGCCAACATGTCCCACCTGCCCGCGTTTGGCCCATATGCTCAGGTTTCCAGCATCTGCAGTTCCTTTGTTACTCCATCTCTCAGGTATTGTTCTGTTACTGATATTTATACCATTATGCCGGACACAGGCTCGTACTCGCTGTCTGTAAGAGACATGGACCCACAGCATGGAGATGTCGTGAAACACTACAAGATCCGCTCCTTGGACAATGGAGGATATTACATCTCGCCCAGGATCTCCTTCGGTACTCTGCACGAACTCGTCGACCATTACTCCTGTAAGATCACTCTTCCAAACAACTCTCTCAGTACCGTAGTCCCAGAAGCTTCACTAGTGATTCGGCTTCCCTTCAAAATATATCTTTTTAAGTTCAGTTTAGTTTAGAAATACAACATGGAAACAGGCCCTTCGGCCCACCGAGTTCATACCGACCAGCGATCCCCGCACACTTACACTATCCTGCACACACTAGGGACAATTTACAGTGTTTCCCGAAACCAATTAACCTAAAACCCGGTACATCTTTGGAGTGTGGGAGGAAACCGGAACACCCGGCGAAAACCCATGCAGGTCATGGGGAGAACGTGCAAACTCCGTACAGACAGCATCCGTAGTCGGGATGGAACCCGGGTCTCTGGCGCTGTGAGGCAGCAGCTCTACCCGCTGCGCCACCGTGCCGCCGGTTCTCTGTGTGTTTATTGCATTCGGGGGATTATTGCCGGTGCTGCTGCCAACAACACGAGGTCATGAATGTGTGGCTGAGGAGTTGGTGCAGGAGGTGGCCATTCACACACGGGGACCATTGGGATCTCCTCTGGGCCGGAGGTGACCTGTACAAGAGGGATGTGGCACCAGAGGTGGAGGGGAACCACTATCCTGACAAGGAGGTTTGTCTACTCTGCCATTCAATCATGGCTGATCTATCTCTCCCTCCTAACCCCATTCTCCTGCCTTCTCCCCATAACCCCTGGCACCCGCACTAATCAAGAATCTATCCATCTCTGCCGTAACAATATCCATTGACTTGGCCTCCACAGTCTTCTGTGGCAATGAGTTCCACAGATTCACCACCCTCTAGCCAAAGAGGTGTTTAAACCAGGCTGGCAGAGGCGGGTGGGGTGGGTGGAGTGGGGAGGGGGGGGGGGGGGATGGGGGGGGGGAGGGGGTGGGGGGGGGGGGGGGGTTGGGGTGGGGAAGGGGGGGTGGAGGGGGTGTGGGGGGGAGGGAGGGCGTTGTAGAGGAGAGGGAGCACTGTGTGGGTGGTGCCCCCTTGGACAGACTGGCCTTGGTCCAGAGGCCGTACGGAGGTGGAAGTGTCGATGCCCTGGACTCACCCAGCTCTCTCTCTCTCTCTCTCTCTCTCTCTCTCTCTCTCTGTTACAGATAATGTCGACGGCTTGTGCCAGCAGCTGAGGAAACCGTGCCAGTCGCACAAACCACAGAGGCCGTGGTGGCACGACGAGTGGGAGGTGTCACGGGAATCACTGAAGCTGGTGGATAAACTGGGGGCTGGGCAGTTTGGAGACGTGTGGATGGGTAGGTAGCACATGGTGTGGTACATGGAGTGTGGTGCATGGAATGTGGTGCATGGAGTGTGGTGCATGGAGTGTGGTATATGGTGGTACATGGAGTGTGGTACATGGAAAGATTTGTACAGCATGGAAACAGGTAGTTCGGCCCACCTCATCCATGCTAGCCTTCCTGAGTTAGTCACACTTGCCCACGTTTGGCCCACATCCCTCTAAACATTTCCTATCCATGTACCTGTTCAAATGTAATTTAAATATTGTTTGAGTACCTGTATACTACCATATATATCTACATACTGAATATAATATTCACCTACCTCCTCTGGCAGCTCGTTCCGTACACCCACCACCCAGTTAATGGAAACAGGCCCTTCAGCCCTACTAGCCCACACTGACCATAATTCTAATTGTTAATTCAATGAAACCTCACTGGCCAGTTTATGATTTTGTAACACTGATCACGGGACGGGTGTGCTGATCACGGGACAGGTGTACTGATCACAGGACAGGTGTACTGATTAATGGACAGGTGTACTGATCACGGGACAGCTGTACTGATCATGGGACAGGTGTGCTGATCACGGGACGGGTGTACTGATCATGGGACAGGTGTACTGACCACGGGACAGGTGTACTGATCACGGGACAGGTGTACTGACCACGGGACAGGTGTACTGACCACGGGACAGGTGTACTGATCACGGGACAGGTGTACTGATCATGGGACAGGTGTACTGATCAAGGGACAGGTGTACTGATTAAGGGACAGGTGTACTGATCACGGGACAGGTGTACTGATCACGGGACAGGTGTACTGATCAAGGGACAGGTGTGCTGATCACGGGACAGGTGTACTGATCACGGGACAGGTGTACTGATCATGGGACGGGTGTACTGATCATGGGACAGGTGTACTAATGCTCCCCTTCATTGGCAGGTTACTACAATGACAACACCAAAGTGGCCATTAAGTGCCTGAAGCCGGGCAGCATGTCTCCTGAATCGTTCCTTGCTGAGGCCAATTTGATGAAGACGCTGCAACATCACAAACTGGTGAAGCTGAACGCGGTGGTGACGGAGGAACCGATCTTCATCATCACTGAGTACATGGCGAATGGTGAGTGTCCGCGGGCAGTGAGCAGCCCCCATCCCGTGCTGGAACAGCGCTGAAATACACACAACGCTCCCCTTATACTGACTACACAAGGTTCTGCACTGTATCTGAGCTCTGAACCATGTGTAGGAAGGAACTGCAGATGCTGGTTTAAACCGAAGATAGACACAAAATGCTGGAGTAATTCAGCGGGACAGGCAGCATCTCTGGAGAGAAGGAATGGGTGGCGTATCAGGTCGAGACCCTTCTTCACACTGAGAGCTCTATGACTCTGAGAACCAATGAGACAATGATTGAGACGTAGGCACTAGTTAGTTCTAATTAACTAGAACTAAATTAGTCATCTAGTTACTGTGTGTCAAGGATCTGCCCTTACTCAGTGAAGACAGACACAAAAAGCTGGAGTAACTCAGCGGGTCAGGCAGTATCTCTGGAGAGAAGGAGAGGGTGACGTTTCGGGTCGAGACCCTTCTTCAGACTGGTTGAGGATGAGTGAAACGAGAGATAGACGGTGATGTGGAGAGATAAAGAATAATGAATGAAAGATATGCAAAAAAGTATTGATGATAAAGGAATCAGGCTGCTTGTATGGTGATGGTACTCAGTGAAGCTGTGCCTAGCCACACCACCCATGACCATGTCTCCACAACTCTGCTGCTCACAGTGGGAGTGGCCGGATACTGTATTGTTCCTGCTCCAATGTTGCCAGAACAGTTCAAGGCTCTGAACTCTGATTTTCTTTGAGAAACACGGCTGATGTTTCATTTCCATGGGAAGTAAAGGCCCCTGGGGAAACGTGTTTGTGTTAGAACGTTTTTGGCACAACAACAAACTTTATATAAATGATTTGGACTGAAACTATTGCCAAAGGAAAACAGCATTTTCCTTTTAGTTAATTAATGATTTTAATCAAAATTCAGGTAGATGGCAGTTTGGAGCCAGGGGTGCAGTCTTGATGAGGAATGTCCGTTTTGGAAACGCAGTCTCATGAGACACTCGTACATATAACACAGAATATAGAACAGTATGGAACAGGAACAGGCCCTTCTCCTCACCATGTCTGTACCTCTTCAACACTACAGTACCTGCTTCTACCTTCCCTAGCAGTTTCAGGCACCCGTCACTCTCTGTATTAAACCATGCCTCACAAATCTCCCTTCAGCTTTGCCCGCACATTCTAATCCTACGCTCTTCAGACCATGGCGTTTTCACACTGGGAGCAAGGTTTATCTGGGCCCCGATCTCTGCCTTTCATGGTATTCTTTTATCAGAGAATGGAGCAGCTGGGCTTGTACACACTGGTGTTCAGAAGGATGAGGGGATATCTTATTGAAACATATAAGATTGTTAAGGGTTTGGACACGCAGAATCTGAGCAGAATCCCGAACCGTCACCCATTCCTTCTCTCCAGAGATGCTGCCTGTCCCACTGAATTACTCCAGCATTGTGTGTCGACCTTTTCTCGTGAGCAAAGATCTATATCTCTCAGTACAAGTGACATTTCCTGCAGCTCCAGATAAATAGTTTAAAGTTATTAAGTTATTTGACATACTCAAGATGTCCTTTCCACCCTTGCCAATGTAGCCATGGAAATCTCTTTATTCCTGAATGAAGGAAGATGATGGAGCCAAGTCCTTCAGGAAGTTGCACCCAGTTTGTCGAGTAGTCTATGTCCCAGAGATGCCAGAGACCAGATGCATCTTTTGTAACAATGACCAGAAATACTAAGGTCATTGCAAACTATTTTTAAATGTGAGAGAGAAAACATTAACAGAGTCCAGCAACCTCCCAGACACTAAACTGGCCCAGGTTTCAGCCGATAACTCAGTCTAGATGTACTTGGTTAAATGGAAATGTCAGATTGTTGAAAAGAGATTCTCGTTGCTCCAACTGTGAGGACATTTGGCACATGAATGGACCCGCTGGGTAAATGGAACGAGCTGCCAGAGGAAGTGCATGTGGCCGGTACAATAACCACATCCTACTGTAGGTGAGGCATCTTGGTCGGCATGGACTAGTTGGGCCGAAGGGCCTGTTTCCATGCTGTATGATTGATGTCACCTATTGTGAATCACAAGAGCTCAGAATTGTCTGTCATTTGATTCATCTGAGGAATTTAAATGTTAGTGATTAATTAAATCTAGAACAAAGAGTGACTATGAAACCACCAGCCTGTCATCAAATCCCTTCGTTCATCAATGTTCACGTACAGACACCAATGTTCACGTTGTTGTTGGTCCTTCATAGTCGAACAAGACCATGACTTCAGTGTTTGTGTGTCTGGAGGTGACTGGTGAGACTGATGCTCTGGCCCAGAGACTGGCCCGCATATGGGACACAGTTGGGTGGGCGCTGCAGGAGAAGTTGTCGTGGATCGAGCATTGTGCGGCGCGTTCCCTCTGAGCTTCATCTCATGTGGTGATCCTGCCTCGTCCAGTTGGCCGGTGCAGGTCCTGAAGTCATGACTTGTGCTTGACTTGGATTAAAGTGAGGGCGAGTTACACAAATCCGCAGCCGCACTCTCTCGTCCCGGCCTATCTGGATCCAGGGGCAAGACATAATCGTCGGGTGGCGATAGGTCAGGATGCAGTGGATGGCCACCAGTGTTCTGCGTGAACATTGTGCCCGAATTGCGCTTCACCACGCGTTGCTGGGTTCGCCTTCTGCCCGTTGGCTGCCAAATGGTGGTCTCCACCGCGTATTCCGCCGGATCCAGTCTTCATCTTTCGTGAATAAGGTAACAGCCACAATGTTTGCATTTGGTGTTTTCCTTCACCCTTCCAGGGTGCTATTCTCTATATGCAGTATGCCTGTGCGTGACTTTATTTAACGTGGGGAGACTGGTGCACAGACAGCCACCCCACGGTCCTTGACAGATCTGGGTCAGGATCCAGTGGCATGGAGTCCAAGACGACCGGAGACCCTTTTCTGCTGCAGCCTTCATCCGCCTTCCCAGCCGTTGTGACGCTCCACTAAGGTCAGCCATCATCCTCCGCCTGTTCCACCGTTGAGGTCTTGGTTGGATTGCTCTTTGTCAGAGACCTCCCCCTCGACCTTACCGCCATGGGTAGCCCTACCTGGAGCATAGCTCCAGACGGCATCGCTCTCAGGATCTCAGGTCCACACAAGCTTCTCCACCACGACAAGGTGACAACCCACGGGGAAGATTCACGGACTGACACCAATATTCACAGACTGACATGACTGAGTTTACTCAGCCCAATCTCCCAGCATGTACACAAATGGCTCAACTGCACTGGCCTCAAAGTGTTTCAGCCAAGCGGACAGGATAGGTGCGGTAGAACAGGTAATAAACACCTGCCAGGTGCACCACCCTGTCGATGTACGCGGGCACCATGCTCCTGCATCTTGGGAACGTACAGGAAGCCATAAATCCAGAGTGTTTCATTGTCAGATCTACCGACAAAGGACCAATTACATTCTTACCTCCGCAACTATAAAGTAACATGCAGATAAATATACAATAATCAATAATACAATAAATAATAATACGAGGTGACCATGACAGTGCAAAACCAGTCGTTAGAGCAACGACAGACACAGTCCGTGTTAGATCACAGTTGCTGAGGTCAGCGTTGTGCAGTGTTCAACAGCCTGATGGTTGTTGGGAAGAAGCTGTTCTTGAACCTGGAGGTCACGGTTTTCAGGCTCCTGTACCTTCTTCCCCATGGTAGCAGCGAGATGGGAGCGTGGCCAGGGTGGTGTGGGTCTCTGATAATGCTGGCTGCCATTTTGAGGCAGCGCCTCCTGTAGATCCCTTCAATGGTGGGGAGGTCAGTACCTGTGATGGACCGGGCAGTGTGTGGTGGGGGGGTGGGTGGGGGGGGGGGGGTGGTCAGTACCTGTGATGGACCGGGCAGTGTGTGGTGGGGAGGTCAGTACCTGTGATGGACCGGGCAGTGTGTGGTGGGGGGTGGGTGGGGGGGGTGGTCAGTACCTGTGATGGACCGGGCAGTGTGTGGTGGGGGGTAGGTGGGGGGGGGGGGAGGGTGGTCAGTACCTGTGATGGACCGGGCAGTGTGTGGTGGGGGGGGGAGGTGGGGGGGGGGGAGGTGGGGGGGGGGGGAGGGGGGTCAGTACTTGTGATGGACCGGGCAGTGTCCACCACTCTCTGTAATCTCCTTAATTCCTGGGCGTTGAGTTACTGAACCAGGCTGTGAAACAACCGGTCAGAGTGCTCTCTACTCTACACCTGTGGAAGTCCGATAGAGATCTATTATTTGTTTATTTGTTTCCTTTGGAGATCAACCATCTTGTACCAAGTTTGCGTGAGGGAGTTAAGCTGCCCGGTGGCGCAGCGGTAGTTTTGCTGCCTCACAGCGCCAGAGTCCCGGGTCCATCCTGACTACGGGTCCAACCTGTCAGTATTCTCTCTACCACACTGCTTTATTAAACGTTCAGATTTTTACAGAGAAGAATGAGAAGCTGAGCAGTTCGGTGATGTAAGAATGTTCGTTGTCGATCGGTTTGTGCTTTGGCCATGAACCAGCTCTTCAATATTACACTCTTGCTCTGCTGAATACAAACACGAGATCAAAGAATTCTCTGCTAATTGCTAAACTGCGGACCGGGTTGAAGTCGGGTTGTCTGAGTAAGGCTCCTCCTGTGCTGTGTCGAGCTGATGAATCTTGACCCTAATCCGTGTTCATTGTGAACCTTGTGCCAAGCAGCCAGGCTCAGCATGGAGAGTCTCCGCTTCACTCTCAAACTGGCCCATCCTGGTCTCTGATGCCAAACCGATGCTGGAAAGGATTTGACGCCGAGTTCGGAGAGAGGTCACGGTGTTCCAGGCTCCCGCTGGTCGGAGCTGATCTAAAATTGCAGTAAATCCACACATTCAGATCCCCGTGGACATGTTCCAGAGAATAACACCGACCTTGAATCTACTAAACAACTCCATTCTGGCACCATCACCGACATAAGGCAAACTGGGAATATTGTTCAGGAAAATGGTGTGCCTGTTGTCGGAAGGGTGATTCTGTGTGGAATAGGGATGTAGTCAGGGAGGAACCGTCAGCTCACTGCCTGACGACTGCAGCCGCTGGTGCCCTGGGTGGAGCTCAGAGTCACCATGTTCCATTTCCCACAGTTGTCCTTGATCCTGCAACAATGGGTGGGCCAAGACTCGAGGCGCTGGTGAATGTGAATGATAGAGGGCGGGACGGTGCATGGGGGAAAAATCCCAGCTGAAACTCACTCCGATCCCCCACAGTCATTGTGGGCAAGGCCAGCAGCATCATCAAGGACCAGTCTCACCCCCGGTCACTCCCTCTTCTCCCCTCTCCCACCGGGCAAGAGGTACTGAAGTGTGAAAACGAACGCACACCTCCAGATTCAGGGACAGTTTCTTCCCAGCTGTTATCAGGCAACTGAACCGTTCTCTCACCAACTAGAGAGCGGTCCTGACCTCATTTGAGACCCTCGGATTCTAATTAATTTAATCTATAATTAGACTCTACCTGGCTTTACCTTGCACTAAACGCTATTCTCTTTATCCTGTATCTGTACACTGTGGACGGCTCGATTGTAATCATTCATCTTTTCACTGACTGGATAGCACGCAACAAAAAAGCTTTTCACTGTACCTCAGTACATGTGACAATAAACTAAACTAAACTCAGCATCTACACTGACATCTCTGGGGGAAAAATTGGAATAGGTGACATGTTGGGACGAGACCCTTCTTCGAGACCCCCAGTCTGAAGAAGGGTCTCAACGCCAAAGGTCCCCTCTTCCTTTTTCTTCAGAGATCTTGTCTGTCCCGCTGAGTTACTCCAGCACTTTGTGTCTGTCTTTAGTGTAAAGCCGCATCTGCAGTTCCAACACGTCTACACTGTCATGTTGGTGCGTGGACATTAACCAAATGTAAACACTTGAACACCAATGGCATTGGGTCCATTGCGACGGGTGAGACTGGTCTCTCATCTCAGCCACAAGTCAATGTTGATCTTCTCACCCAGTATCGATACGATCCATCTAAAACATAAAACATTGCTGCAAGCACTAAAGGTAGACAAAAATGCTGGAGAAACTCAGCGGGCGAGGCAGCATCTATGGAGCGAAGGAATAGGTGACGTTTTGGGTTGAGACCCTTCTTCAGTTGCAAGCACTATGTAATTGATGCTTAATACATCGCGTGTGCTTTTGCAGGTAGTTCTTTGTACCTCTGTGGTATTTAGCTTTTTGTTTTCTCCTCTTTAGGCAGCTTGGTTGATTTCCTGAAGACATCAGTAGGATCAACGCTCAACATATTCAAGCTGATCGATATGGCTGCACAGGTGAGTTACGGTACCTGGTCCATATGGTGGTACAGGTGAGTTACTGTACCTGGTGAATATGTCAGTGCAGGTACCCAATAGATATAGTTGCGCAGGTGAGTTACTGTACCTGGTAGATAGGGCAGCACAGGTGAGTACTGTACCTGTTGGATAGGGCAGCACAGGTGAGTTACTGTACCTGGTGGATAGGGCAGCACAGGTGAGCCCTGTACCTGTGTGGCAGTGGGATTAGAACAGGAAACTGAAGTGAGTCAGCAGCCAGTGATGTTCAGGGTGAAACGTTTCACCAATGACCAATCAGGTTACTGTTCCAAGCCAGGTATTCACCTGCAGGTGTGGATGGGTAAATGAAGCTCTCTCCACAGCTACTGACTGACCTAATGAGCATTTCAGCACTTTCTGATTTTGTTTCAGGTTTCCAGCATCTGCAGTTTATTCCTGTCCTCAGCACCCGTGTCACATGTTGAGCCAGCTGCTGTCAGACTGAAAGATTAATCTTTTCCTTCTGCGTCCACAAACACACATAAAGCATCGCATCCATAACATTCATTAGAATTGTTTAATGCTTTGTTTCAGAGTCTAGAGTTTAATAGTCACATGTCACGGCAATGGAACAGCCGCAGGTTTACATTAGCCCATAAATGCAGTAACACAGAAAAATGTATAATAGTCAATAATCCAATAAATTAATAAAGTTATACTCGGTTACCCTAACGGTGCAAAACTCATCCATGGAGCACGCACAGACACAGTCTGTGTTAGATCACAGTTGCTGAGGTCAGTGTTGTGCAGTGTTCAAGAGCCTGATGGTTGCTGGAAAGAAGCTGTTCTTGAACCTGGATGTCACAGTTTTCAGGCTCCTGTACCTTCTTCCCCATGGTAGCAGCGAGATGGGAGCGTGGCCAGGGTGGTGTGGGTCTCTGATGATGCTGGCTGCCTTTTTGAGGCAGCGCCTCCTGTAGATCCCTTCGATGGTGGGGGGGGCCAGTACCTGTGATGGACCGGGCAGTGTCCACCACTCTCTATAGTCTCCATCGTTTCTGGGCGTTTGAGTTACTGAACAAGGCGGTGATGCAACCAGTCAGTGTTCTCTCTACACTGGGGCGGCAGCAAGCACATGAACAAGTACAAGGTGTGCCCTCAACCACATCCCGTCTCTGCGAACAAACGCTAACAAAGGCAAGATAGAGATAACAATCCTTTCACCACAGCCTGCAGATACTTCAGTGCAGAGAAGCAGGCAGCGTGTTGTAGACCAGAGGTCTCGTGGTGTGTGACAGGTTGACAAGGATCCAAACTGGTGCAAAACCAGCACCAACAGAAAATACAGTGTCAAACTGCACTGCCTGGCCGGAGCCAGCGCCATGATGGATCGGGCAGTGTCAGGGTGAGGGGGCTTGAGAGGCGGACAGGGAGAGGGCAGTCTCAGGGTGAGGGGCGTTTAACGGGGTGAGGGGCGTTTAACTCAGGGTGAGGGGCGTTTAACTCAGGGTGCAGAGGGACGGGCAGCTCAGAGTCACAGAGCAGCAACATGTCAGCCTGGCACAGGGAGGGCAGGGCGGTGGGCAGGTGGGCAGGTGGGCAGAATCCACCAAACCTGAAGCACACGGACATCGTTCTGTTTTCCCGCTGCAAAATGCCAAGTTCCAATTCCAGGGAGGGGGTGGGGCCTGCAGCTAATGTGCACCAGGATCACTGGAGATGTGTCCCACACTGGATGTGTCCCACACTGGGGATGTGTCTCCCACTGGGGATGTGTCTCCCACTGGGGATGTGTCCCACACTGGGGATGTGTCCCACACTGGGGATGTGTCCCACACTGGATGTGTCCCACACTGGATGTGTCCCACACTGGATGTGTCTCACACTGGGGATGTGTCTCACACTGGAGATGTGTCCCACACTGGGGATGTGTCCCACACTGGATGTGTCCCACACTGGGGATGTGTCCCACACTGGATGTGTCCCACACTGGATGTGTCCCACACTGGATGTGTCCCACACTGGGGATGTGTCTCCCACTGGGGATGTGTCCCACACTGGGGATGTGTCCCACACTGGATGTGTCTCACACTGGGGATGTGTCCCACACTGGGGATGTGTCCCACACTGGGGATGTGTCCCACACTGGGGATGTGTCCCACACTGGGGATGTGTCCCACACTGGGGATGTGTCCCACACTGGGGATGTGTCCCACACTGGGGATGTGTCCCACACTGGAGATGTGTCTCACACTGGATGTGTCCCACACTGGATGTGTCTCACACTGGGGATGTGTCCCACACTGGAGATGTGTCTCACACTGGATGTGTCCCACACTGGATGTGTCTCACACTGGATGTGTCCCACACTGGATGTGTCCCACACTGGAGATGTGTCTCACACTGGATGTGTCTCACACTGGATGTGTCCCACACTGGAGATGTGTCTCACACTGGGGATGTGTCCCACACTGGGGATGTGTCTCACACTGAACAAGGAGGAGGCATGACTGAGCAAGGGCCTGTCGATGTGACACTGGCGTTGCACCCCCACCCCACTAGCTGTCACACTGGAGTCCCCACACTGAGGGTAGGGTCGTGTTGCCCTGTGACTGTGATTGCCACTGAGCCCTGTCTCTGTTGCGCAGATAGCAGAGGGAATGGCCTTCATCGAACACAGGAACTACATCCACCGCGACCTGCGTGCGGCCAATATCCTGGTATCTGAGGATCTGTGCTGCAAGATCGCAGACTTCGGGCTGGCACGCCTCATCGAGGACAACGAGTACACGGCCAGAGAGGGTAAGGCTGCACTGCACATCTGCATCATACTGCCAGAGAGGTTAAGACCGCAGCTCTGAATCGGGATCAAGTGTGTTTAATTGTCCTATTTACTGACATCAGAGCAATGAAATTCTTCTTTATGCAGCTTTACCGTTAATACAATAACACACTGATAAATATGTAATCATCAGTAATACAATAAAGTCAAGTCAAGTTTATTTGTCACATACACATACGAGATGTGCAGTGAAATGAAAGTGGCAATGCTCGCGGACTTTTGTGCAAAAGACAAACAACCAAACAACCAAACAAACTATAAACACAATCATAACACACATATTCTTTTACATAATAAATAATGGAAGGAAAAAACGTTCAGTAGAGTAAGTCCCTGGTGAGATAGGTGTTTAAAGTCCGAATGGCCTCTGGGAAGAAACTCCTTCTCAACCTCTCCGTTCTCACCGCATGGCAACGGAGGCGTTTGCCTGACCATAGCAGCTGGAACAGTCCGTTGCAGGGGTGGAAGGGGTCTCTCATGATATTGTTGGCTCTGGAGTTGCACCTCCTGATGTATAGTTCCTGCAGGGGGGCAAGTGAAGTTCCCATAGTGCGTTCGGCCGAACGCACTACTCTCTGCAGAGCCTTCTTGTCCTTGGCAGAGCAATTCCCAAACCAGATGGTAATGTTCCCGGACAAGATGCTTTCCACCGCCGCTGCGTAGAAGCACTGGAGGATCCTCGGAGACACCCTGAATTTCCTCAATTGCCTGAGGTGGTAAAGGCGCTGCCTTGCCTTACTCACGAGTGCTGAGGCGTGTGATGCCCAAGTCATATCCTCGGAGATGTGGACTCCCAGATATTTAAAACAGTTCACCCTATCCACAGGATCCCCATTTATCCTCAATGGAGTGTACGTCCTCGGATGATGTGCCCTCCTAAAGTCCATGATCAGCTCCTTCGTTTTTTTGATGTTCAAGAGGAGGCTGTTATCCTGGCACCAGAGTGCTAGACCAGCCACCTCCTCCCGGTAGGCCTTCTCGTCGTTGTCTGAGATCAGGCCCACCACCACAGTGTCATCAGCAAACTTAATTAATGAGTTGGAGCTGAACCTAGCCACACAATCATGTGTGTACAGAGAGTACAATAGGGGGCTGAGGACGCAACCCTGGGGCGATCCTGTGCTCAGGGTGAGGGACTTCGATGTATTCCCTCCCATCTTGACTACCTGGGGCCTGGCGGTGAGAAAGTCCAGGACCCAGGCACACAGGGAGGTGTTGAGCCCCAATTCCATTAGCTTCCCGGCCAGTCTGGTGGGGACTATCGTGTTGAAGGCTGAACTGTAGTCTATGAACAGCATCCTCACGTAGCCCCCCTTCTGGCTGTCCAGATGGGAGAGAGCGGTGTGCAAGACCTGGGAGACCGCATCGTCCGTGGATCTGTTCAGACGGTATGCGAACTACAACGGGTCCATGTTCCGAGGGAGGAAGGCACAGATGTGTTTCTTCACCAGCCTCTCAAAGCATTTCATGACTACCGAGGTAAGGGCCACCGGACGGTAGTCATTCAGACAGGCTGGGGAGGCATTTTTTGGTACCGGTACAATGATGGATTTTTTGAAGCAGGCAGGGACCACGGACTTGTCCAGGGAGAGGTTGAATAATGTAGTGAGCACTGGAGCTAGCTGCGTAGCACAGGACTTGAGTACTCGCTCCGAGATGCCATCGGGGCCTGCAGCTTTTCTCATGTTCACCCGTGTCAGAGCCCTCCTCACGTCGTGCTCGGACAATGAGAATGTGTGCACATTCCTCCCTTCAGCTTCGGTAGCCAGCCCGCTGGCGGTATTGTCGATAGTCGGCAGACCTGGAGTGGTGTTGCCCCTCTCGAAACGAGCATAAATGGAGTTCAGGTCATCAGCTAGGGAGGTGCCGGCACTTGCGGATGAGGGAGGGGTGCTCCGGTAGTTGGTTACAATCCGTAGTCCCTGCCACAGGCTTCTGGTGTCTTGCTGCTCCATCTGTAACTCCATCTTGTCTCTGTACCTTCTCTTTGCGTCCTTCACCGCCCTTCGCAGTCGGTAGGACTCTGCCTTGTAGACGTCCATGTTTCCTGATGCCAGGCCCGAGTTGTAGGCAGCGGTGCGAGCATTCAGGGCCACACGAACAGACCTGTCTACCCAGGGTTTATGGTTCGGAAAGGTGCTTACCCTTGCCGTGGGGACGATGTTGTCGGTTACTGTTGCGATGAAGTCTGTGATTGCTTCCGCGAACTCACTGACGTCACTGGAACTAGCTTCGAACATATTCCAATCGACATCACTCAGTGCATCTTGCAGCATGGCCTCTGACTGGTCGGACCACCGCTTTAAGTCCCTCGTCTCTACCGCTTCCCGAACTATCCTCTGTTTATACTCCGGCAACAGGAAAATGCCAGCGTGGTCAGATTTTCCTAGGGGAGGGAGTGAAACGGCCTTGTAGCCTTTCCTGAACGGTGCGTAGCAGTGGTCCAAAGTGGACCACTTTGCATTACTAAATTAATCATCAGTAATAGTTGGTGGCCAAACTGCAGTCTGTAGATCACAGTTGCTGAGGTCAGTGTTCAACAGCCTGATGGTTGTTGGGAAGAAGCTGTTCTTCAACCTGGAGCTCACGGTTTTCAGCTCTGAAAGAGGCTGGAAAAGCATAAAGTGAATCATAAAATGAGTCTTGAGCAGGAATGGTGCTGGTGACACGGCACTAACTAATGACGAGGGTTCTGAATACCCAGCTTCACCACTAGGTGCCGCTACAACAGCAGTGTCACATATCGGACATTTACAATAGAAGATTGAGGGGGGATCTTATAGAAACTTACAACATTCTTAAGGGGTTGGACAGGCTAGATGCAGGAAGATTGTTCCCGATGTTGGCGAAGTCCAGAACAAGGGGTCACAGTTTAAGGATAAGGGGGAAATCTTTTAGAAACATAGAAACATAGAAATTAGGTGCAGGAGTAGGCCATTCGGCCCTTCGAGCCTGCACCGCCATTCAATATGATCATGGCTGATCATCCAACTCAGTATCCCGTACCTGCCTTCTCTCCATACCCTCTGATCCCCTTAGCCACAAGGGCCACATCTAACTCCCTCTTAAATATAGCCAATGAACTGGCCTCGACTACCCTCTGTGGCAGAGAGTTCCAGAGATTCACCACTCTCTGTGTGAAAAAAGTTCTTCTCATCTCGGTTTTAAAGGATTTCCCCCTTATCCTTATTTAGGACCGAGACGAGAAAAACATTTTTCACACAGAGAGTGGTGAATCTGTGGAATTCTCTGCCACAGAAGGTAGTTGAGGCCAGTTCATTGGCTATATTTAAGAGTGAGTTAGATGTGGCCCTTGTGGCTAAAGGGATCAGGCGGTATGGAGAGAAGGCAGGTACAGGATACTGAGTTGGATGATCAGCCATGATCATATTGAATGGCGGTGAAGGCTCGAAAGGCCGAATGGCCTACTCCTGCACCTATTTTCTATGTTTCTATGTTTCTAACAGGGACATGAGAAACTGCAGATGCTGGAATCTTGAGTAAAAGGTAAAGTGCTGGAGGAACTCCCTGTGGAGGGAATGGACAGACGACATTTCAGGTCAGGACCCTTCTACAGACTGAAGTCCGACCTGACCTGCTGAGCTCCTCCAGCACTTGGCGTTTTGCACAAGCAGGATATCTAGGATATTTAGAAATAACATTTCACTCACTGTCACACTTGCCTGAGAGTTGTTTTTCTCACCACCTCCCTAACATGGGGTAAACTCCGCTGTTTGATCAGCAGTGCACTTCCTGACCCACCTGCATATAGTTTGAAACCCGTTCAAAATTAATAAAGCTCTCAGTTTTGTCAGAGAAATATGCAGAAGAGTGCCAGAGATGTGCCGACTGATGCACTAAAACTAAGCTTTGCTGAACTTTGTCCCTGAAGAGTATTAGTACAGGACATGTTGTCTTTATGCTCTGCTCCAATGATTCACACAGTCATCGTTGTCAGTGCATTGTTTCAGTGTGAGGGTGAGAGACAATGTACAGGATGCTGGCGACGGTGAACGTCTGCACGACAATGGCAGGCGGCTGGCTACTCCAGCACCATGTGCTGCTAAACCTCACAACCCTGGCCGTATGGCTGGGCAATAGCAATGTACACAGTGACCCTTGCTTTCCCTTTCTCCCCATCCCTCCCCCCCTCCCCAATCCTAGCTCCCCAACTAATCTGACTGTCTGAAGATAGACACATAAAGCAGGAGTAACTCAGTGGGACAGGCAGCATCTCTGGAGGGGACGAATGGGTGACGTATTGGGTCGAGGCCCTTCTTCAGACTGGTTTGGGATAAGGGATAAGTGCTACCTTCTGCACCCACACACAACTCACTGACTTCATCCATTTCACCACTAACTTCCATCCGGCACTCAAATACACCTGGACATTTCGACACTTC
>NC_045982.1:508574-574985 GCF_010909765.2 Amblyraja radiata | reverse complement strand
ACAAGTGACATTTCCGCAGCTCAGATAATAGTTAAAGTTATTAAGTTTTTGACATACTCAAGATGTCCTTTCCCACCTTGCCAAATGTATCCATGGAAATCTCTTTATTCCTGAATGAAGGAAGATGATGGAGCCAAGTCCTTCAGGAGCGTGCACCCAGTTTGTCGAGTAGTCTATGTCCCAGAGATGCCAAGACCAGATGCATCTTTTGTAACAATGACCAGAAATACTAAGGTCATTGCAAACTATTTTTAAATGTGAGAGAGAAAAACATTAACAGAGTCCAGCAACCTCCCAGACACTAAACTGGCCCAGGTTTCAGCCGATAACTCAGTCTAGATGTACTTGGTTAAATGGAAATGTCAGATTGTTGAAAAGAGATTCTCGTTGCCTCAACTGTGAGGACATTTGGCACATGAATGGACCCGCTGGGTAAATGGAACGAGCTGCCAGAGGAAGTGCATGTGGCCGGTACAATAACCACATCCTACTGTAGGTGAGGCATCTTGGTCGGCATGGACTAGTTGGGCCGAAGGGCCTGTTTCCATGCTGTATGATTGATGTCACCTATTGTGAATCACAAGAGCTCAGAATTGTCTGTCATTTGATCATCTGAGGAATTTAATGTTAGTGATTAATTAATCTAGAACAAAGAGTGACTATGAAACCACCAGCCTGTCATCAAATCCCTTCGTTCATCAATGTTCACGTACAGACACCAATGTTCACGTTGTTGTTGGTCCTTCATAGTCGAACAAGACCATGACTTCAGTGTTTGTGTGTCTGGAGGTGACTGGTGAGACTGATGCTCTGGCCCAGAGACTGGCCCGCATATGGGACACAGTTGGGTGGGCGCTGCAGGAGAAGTTGTCGTGGATCGAGCATTGTGCGGCGCGTTCCCTCTGAGCTTCATCTCATGTGGTGATCCTGCCTCGTCCAGTTGGCGGTGCAGGTCCTGAAGTCATGACTTGTGCTTGACTTGGATTAAAGTGAGGGCGAGTTACACAAATCCGCAGCCGCACTCTCTCGTCCCGGCCTATCTGGATCCAGGGGCAAAGACATAATCGTCGGGTGGCGATAGGTCAGGATGCAGTGGATGCCACCAGTGTTCTGCGTGAACATTGTGCCCGAATTGCGCTCACCACGCGTTGCTGGGTTCGCCTTCTACCCGTTGGCTGCCAAATGGTGGTCTCCACCGCGTATTCCGCCGGATCCAGTCTTCATCTTTCCTGAATAAGGTAACAGCCACAATGTTTGCATTTGGTGTTTTCCTTCACCCTTCCAGGGTGCTATTCTCTATATGCAGTATGCCTGTGCGTGACTTTATTTAACGTGGGGAGACTGGAGCACAGACAGCCACCCCACGGTCCTTGACAGATCTGGGTCAGGATCCAGTGGCATGGAGTCCAAGACGACCGGAGACCCTTATCTGCTGCAGCCTTCATCCGCCTTCCCAGCCGTTGTGACGCTCCACTAAGGTCAGACCATCCTCCGCCGTTCCACCGTTGAGGTCTTGGTTGGATTGCTCTTTGTCAGAGACCTCCCCCTCGACCTTACCGCCATGGGTAGCCCTACCTGGAGCATAGCTCCAGACGGCATCGCTCTCAGGATCTCAGGTCCACACAAGCTTCTCCACCACGACAAGGTGACAACCCACGGGGAAGATTCACGGACTGACACCATATTCACGGACTGACACGACTGAGTTTACTCAGCCCAATCTCCCAGCATGTACACAAATGGCTCAACTGCACTGGCCTCAAAGTGTTTCAGCCAAGCGGACAGGATAGGTGCGGTAGAACAGGTAATAAACACCTGCCAGGTGCACCACCCTGTCGATGTACGCGGGCACCATGTTCCTGCATCTTGGGAACGTACAGGAAGCCATAAATCCAGAGTGTTTCATTGTCAGATCTACCGACAAAGGACCAATTACATTCTTACCTCCGCAACTATAAAATAACATGCAGATAAATATACAATAATCAATAATACAATAAATAATAATACGAGGTGACCATGACAGTGCAAAACCAGTCGTTAGAGCAACGACAGACACAGTCCGTGTTAGATCACAGTTGCTGAGGTCAGTGTTGTGCAGTGTTCAACAGCCTGATGGTTGTTGGGAAGAAGCTGTTCTTGAATCTGGAGGTCACGGTTTTCAGGCTCCTGTACCTTCTTCCCCATGGTAGCAGCGAGATGGGAGCGTGGCCAGGGTGGTGTGGGTCTCTGATGATGCTGGCTGCCATTTTGAGGCAGCGCCTCCTGTAGATCCCTTCAATGGTGGGGAGGTTAGTACCTGTGATGGACCGGGCAGTGTGTGGTGGGGGGGGTCAGTACCTGTGATGGACCGGGCAGTGTGTGGTGGGGGGGTGGGTGGGGGGAGGGGGGAGGGGGGTCAGTACCTGTGATGGACCGGGCAGTGTCCACCACTCTCTGTAATCTCCTTCATTCCTGTGCGTTGAGTTACTGAACCAGGCTGTGAAACAACCGGTCAGAGTGCTCTCTACTCTACACCTGTGGAAGTCCGATAGAGATCTATTATTTGTCGGTGATGGTGCCAGAATGGAGTTGTTTAGCAACTTGTTTAGCTACTCCACCCGAGATCTATTATTTGTTTATTTGTTTCCTTTGGAGATTAACCATCTTGTACCAAGTTTGCGTGAGGGAGTTAAGCTGCCCGGTGGCGCAGCGGTAGATTTGCTGCCTCACAGCGCCAGAGTCCCGGGTCTATCCTGACTACGGGTCCAACCTGTCAGTATTCTCTCTACCACACTGCTTTATTAAACGTTCAGATTTTTACAGGAGAAGAATGAGAGAACTGTGCATTCGTGATGTAGAATGTTCGTTGTCGATCGTTTGTGCTTTGGCCATGAACCAGCTCTTCATATTACACTCTTGCTCTGCTGAATACAACACGATTCAAAGAATTCTCTGCTAATTGCTAAACTGCGGACCGGGTTGAAGTCGGGTTGTCTGAGTAAGGCTCCTCCTGTGCTGTTCGAGCTGATGAATCTTGACCCTAATCCGTGTTCATTGTGAACCTTGTGCCAAGCAGCCAGGCTCAGCATGGAGAGTTACCCGCTTCACTCTCAAACTGGCCCATCTGGTCTCTGATGCCAAACCGATGCTGGAAAGGATTTGACGCCGATTTCGGAGAGAGGTCACGGTTGTTCCAGGCTCCGCTGGTCGGAGCTGATCTAAAATTGCAGTAAATCCACACATTCAGATCCCCGTGGAATGTTCCAGAGAATAGACACCGACCTTGAATCTGCTAAACAACTCCATTCTGGCACCATCACCGACAAAAGGCAAACTGGGAATATTGTTCAGGAAAATGGTGTGCCTGTTGTCGGAAGGGTGATTCTGTGTGGAATAGGGATGTAGTCAGGGAGGAACCGACAGCTCACTGCCTGATGACTGCAGCCGCTGGTGCCCTGGGTGGAGCTCAGAGTCACCATGTTCCATTTCCCACAGTTGTCCTTGATCCTGCAACAATGGGTGGGCCAAGACTCGAGGCGCTGGTGAATGTGAATGATAGAGGGCGGGACGGTGCATGGGGGAAAGATCCCAGCTGAAACTCACTCCAATCCCAAACAGTCATTGTGGGCAAGGCCAGCAGCATCATCAAGGACCAGTCTCACCCCCGGTCACTCCCTCTTCTCCCCTCTCCCACCGGGCAAGAGGTACAGAAGTGTGAAAACGAACGCACACCTCCAGATTCAGGGACAGTTTCTTCCCGGCTGTTATCAGGCAACTGAACCGTTCTCTCACCAACTAGAGAGCGGTCCTGACCTCATTTGAGACCCTCGGACTTTAATTAATTTAATCTATAATTAGACTCTACCTGGCTTTACCTTGCACTAAACGCTATTCTCTTTATCCTGTATCTGTACACTGTGGACGGCTCGATTGTCATCATTCATCTTTTCACTGACTGGATAGCACGCAACAAAAAAGCTTTTCACTGTACCTCAGTACATGTGACAATTAACTAAACTAAACTCAGCATCTACACTGACATCTCTGGGGGAAAAATTGGAATATGTGACATGTTGGGACGAGACCCTTCTTCGAGACCCCCAGTCTGAAGAAGGGTCTCAACCCCAAAGGTCCCCTCTTCCTTTTTCTTCAGAGATCTTGTCTGTCCCGCTGAGTTACTCCAGCACTTTGTGTCTGTCTTTAGTGTAAAGCAGCATCTGCAGTTCCAACACGTCTACACTGCCATGTTGGTGCGTGGACATTAACCAAATGTAAACACTTGAACACCAATGGCATTGGGTCCATTGCGACAGGTGAGACTGGTCTCTCATCTCAGCCACAAGTCAATGTTGATCTTCTCACCCAGTATAGATACGATCCATCTAAAACATAAAACATTGCTGCAAGCACTAAAGGTAGACAAAAATGCTGGAGAAACTCAGCGGGCGAGGCAGCATCTATGGAGCGAAGGAATAGGTGATGTTTTGGGTTGAGACCCTTCTTCAGTTGCAAGCACTATGTATTTGATGCTTAATACATCGCGTGTGCTTTTGCAGGTAGTTCTTTGTACCTCTGTGGTATTTAGCTTTTGTTTTCTCCTCTTTAGCAGCTTGGTTGATTTCCTGAAGACATCAGTAGGATCAACGCTCAACATATTCAAGCTGATCGATATGGCTGCACAGGTGAGTTACGTACCTGGTCCATATGGTGGTACAGGTGAGTTACTGTACCTAATAAATATGTCAGTGCAGGTACCCAATAGATATAGTTGCGCAGGTGAGTTACTGTACCTGGTAGATAGGGCAGCACAGGTGAGTACTGTACCTGGTGGATAGGGCAGCACATGTGAGTACTGTACCTGTTGGATAGGGCAGCACAGGTGAGTTACTGTACCTGGTGGATAGGGCAGCACAGGTGAGTTACTGTACCTGGTGGATAGGGCAGCATAGTTGAGCCCTGTACCTGTTTGGCAGTGGGATTAGAACAGGAAACTGTAGTGAGTCAGCAGCCAGTGATGTTCAGGGTGAAACGTTTCACCAATGACCAATCAGGTTACTGTTCCAAGCCAGGTATTCACCTGCAGATGTGGATGGGTAAATGAAGCTCTCTCCACAGCTACTGACTGACCTAATGAGCATTTCAGCACTTTCTGATTTTGTTTCAGGTTTCCAGCATCTGCAGTTTATTCCTGTCCTCAGCACCCGTGTCACATGTTGAGCCAGCTGCTGTCAGACTGAAAGATTCATCTTTTCCTTCTGCGTCCACAAACACACATAAAGCATCGCATCCATAACATTCATTAGAATTGTTTAATGCTTTGTTTCAGAGTCTAGAGAGTTTAATAGTCACATGTCACGGCAATGGAACAGCCGCAGGTTTACATTAGCCCATAAATGCAGTAACACAGAAAAATGTATAATAGTCAATAATCCATAAATTAATAAAGTTATACTCGGTTACCCTAACGGTGCAAAACTCATCCATGGAGCACGCACAGACACAGTCTGTGTTAGATCACAGTTGCTGAGGTCAGTGTTGTGCAGTGTTCAAGAGCCTGATGGTTGCTGGAAAGAAGCTGTTCTTGAACCTGGATGTCACAGTTTTCAGGCTCCTGTACCTTCTTCCCCATGGTAGCAGCGAGATGGGAGCGTGGCCAGGGTGGTGTGGGTCTCTGATGATGCTGGCTGCCTTTTTGAGGCAGTGCCTCCTGTAGATCCCTTCGATGGTGGGGGGGTCAGTACCGTGATGGACTGGGCAGTGTGCGGTAGAGGGGGGTCAGTACCTGTGATGGACCGGGCAGTGTCCACCACTCTCTATAGTCTCCATCGTTTCTGGGCGTTTGAGTTACTGAACAAGGCGGTGATGCAACCAGTCAGTGTTCTCTCTACACTGGGGCGGCAGCAAGCACATGAACAAGTACAAGGTGTGCCCTCAACCACATCCCGTCTCTGCGAACAAACGCTAACAAAGGCAAGATAGAGATAACAATCCTTTCACCACAGCCTGCAGATACTTCAGTGCAGAGAAGCAGGCAGCGTGTTGTAGACCAGAGGTCTCGTGGTGTGTGACAGGTTGACAAGGATCCAAACTGGTGCAAAACCAGCACCAACAGAAAATACAGTGTCAAACTGCACTGCCTGGCCGGAGCCAGCGCCATGATGGATCGGGCAGTGTCAGGGTGAGGGGGCTTGAGAGGCGGACAGGGAGAGGGCAGTCTCAGGGTGAGGGGCGTTTAACGGGGTGAGGGGCGTTTAACTCAGGGTGAGGGGCGTTTAACTCAGGGTGCAGAGGGACGGGCAGCTCAGAGTCACAGAGCAGCAACATGTCAGCCTGGTACAGGGAGGGCAGGGCGGTGGGCAGGTGGGCAGGTGGGCAGGTGGGCAGAATCCACCAAACCTGAAGCACACGGACATCGTTCTGTTTTCCCGCTGCAAAATGCCAAGTTCCAATGCCAGGGAGGGGGTGGGGCCTGCAGCTAATGTGCACCAGGATCACTGGAGATGTGTCCCACACTGGATGTGTCCCACACTGGGGATGTGTCCCACACTGGGGATGTGTCCCACACTGGATGTGTCTCACACTGGATGTGTCCCACACTGGAGATGTGTCCCACACTGGATGTGTCTCACACTGGATGTGTCTCACACTGGATGTGTCCCACACTGGATGTGTCTCACACTGGGGATGTGTCCCACACTAGATGTGTCCCACACTAGATGTGTCCCACACTGGGGATGTGTCCCACACTGGATGTGTCCCACACTGGGGATGTGTCCCACACTGGGAATGTGTCCCACACTGGGAATGTGTCCCACACTGGGAATGTGTCCCACACTGGGGATGTGTCCCACACTGGGGATGTGTCCCACACTGGGGATGTGTCCCACACTGGGGATGTGTCCCACACTGGGGATGTGTCCCACACTGGGGATGTGTCCCACACTGGGGATGTGTCCCACACTGGATGTGTCCCACACTGGGGATGTGTCCCACACTGGAGATGTGTCCCACACTGGAGATGTGTCCTACACTGGATGTGTCTCACACTGGATGTGTCCCACACTGGATGTGTCCCACACTGGATGTGTCCCACACTGGATGTGTCTCACACTGGATGTGTCTCACACTGGATGTGTCCCACACTGGAGATGTGTCTCACACTGAACAAGGAGGAGGCATGACTGAGCAAGGGCCTGTCGATGTGACACTGGCGTTGCACCCCCACCCCACTAGCTGTCACACTGGAGTCCCCACACTGAGGGTAGGGTCGTGTTGCCCTGTGACTGTGATTGCCACTGAGCCCTGTCTCTGTTGCGCAGATAGCAGAGGGAATGGCCTTCATCGAACACAGGAACTACATCCACCGCGACCTGCGTGCGGCCAATATCCTGGTATCTGAGGATCTGTGCTGCAAGATCGCAGACTTCGGGCTGGCACGCCTCATCGAGGACAACGAGTACACGGCCAGAGAGGGTAAGGCTGCACTGCACATCTGCATCATATTGCCAGAGAGGTTAAGACCGCAGCTCTGAATCGGGATCAAGTGTGTTTAATTGTCCTATTTACTGACATCAGAGCAATGAAATTCTTCTTTATGCAGCTTAACCGTTAATACAATAACACACTGATAAATATGTAATCATCAGTAATACAATAAAGTCAAGTCAAGTCAAGTCAAGTTTATTTGTCACATACACATACGAGATGTGCAGTGAAATGAAAGTGGCAATGCTCGCGGACTTTTGTGCAAAAGACAAACAACCAAACAACCAAACAAACTATAAACACAATCATAACACACATATTCTTTTACATAATAAATAATGGAAGGAAAAACGTTCAGTAGAGTTAGTCCCTGGTGAGATAGGTGTTTAAAGTCCGAATGGCCTCTGGGAAGAAACTCCTTCTCAACCTCTCCGTTCTCACCGCATGGCAACGGAGGCGTTTGCCTGACCGTAGCAGCTGGAACAGTCGTTGCAGGGGTGGAAGGGGTCTCTCATGATATTGTTGGCTCTGGAGTTGCACCTCCTGATGTATAGTTCCTGCAGGGGGGCAAGTGAAGTTCCCATAGTGCGTTCGGCCGAACGCACTACTCTCTGCAGAGCCTTCTTGTCCTTGGCAGAGCAATTCCCAAACCAGATGGTAATGTTCCCGGACAAGATGCTTTCCACCGCCGCTGCGTAGAAGCACTGGAGGATCCTCGGAGACACTCTGAATTTCCTCAATTGCCTGAGGTGGTAAAGGCGCTGCCTTGCTTTACTCACGAGTGCTGAGGCGTGTGATGCCCAAGTCATATCCTCGGAGATGTGGACTCCCAGATATTTAAAACAGTTCACCCTATCCACAGGATCCCCATTTATCCTCAATGGAGTGTACGTCCTCGGATGATGTGCCCTCCTAAAGTCCATGATCAGCTCCTTCGTTTTTTTGATGTTCAAGAGGAGGCTGTTATCCTGGCACCAGAGTGCTAGACCAGCCACCTCCTCCCGGTAGGCCTTCTCGTCGTTGTCTGAGATCAGGCCCACCACCACAGTGTCATCAGCAAACTTAATTAATGAGTTGGAGCTGACCTAGCCACACAGTCATGTGTGTACAGGGAGTACAATAGGGGGCTGAGGACGCAACCCTGGGGCGATCCTGTGCTCAGGGTGAGGGACTTCGATGTATTCCCTCCCATCTTGACTACCTGGGGCCTGGCGGTGAGAAAGTCCAGGACCCAGGCACACAGGGAGGTGTTGAGCCCCAATTCCATTAGCTTCCCGGCCAGTCTGGTGGGGACAATCGTGTTGAAGGCTGAACTGTAGTCTATGAACAGCATCCTCACGTAGCCCCCCTTCTGGCTGTCCAGATGGGAGAGAGCGGTGTGCAAGACCTGGGAGACCGCATCGTCCGTGGATCTGTTCGGACGGTATGCGAACTGCAACGGGTCCATGTTCCGAGGGAGGAAGGCGCAGATGTGTTTCTACACCAGCCTCTCAAAGCATTTCATGACTACCAAGGTAAGGGCCACCGGACGGTAGTCATTCAGACAGGCTGGGGAGGCATTTTTTGGTACCGGTAAAATGATGGATTTTTTGAAGCAGGCAGGGACCACGGACTTGTCCAGGGAGAGGTTGAATAATGTAGTGAGCACTGGAGCTAGCTGCGTAGCACAGGACTTGAGTACTCGCCTAGAGATGCCATCGGGGCCTGCAGCTTTTCTCGTGTTCACCCGTGTCAGAGCCCTCCTCACGTCGTGCTCGGACAGCGAGAATGTGTGCACATTCCTCCCTTCAGCTTCGGTAACCAGCCCGCTGGCGGTATTGTCGATAGTCGGCAGACCTGGAGTGGTGTTGCCCCTCTCGAAACGAGCGTAAAAGGAGTTCAGGTCATCAGCTAGGGAGGTGCCGGCACTTGCGGATGAGGGAGGGGTGCTCCGGTAGTTGGTTACAATCCGTAGCCCCTGCCACAGGCTTCTGGTGTCTTGCTGCTCCATCTGTAACTCCATCTTGTCTCTGTACCTTCTCTTTGCGTCCTTCACCGCCCTTCGCAGTCGGTAGGACTCTACCTTGTAGACGTCCATGTTTCCTGATGCCAGGCCCGAGTTGTAGGCAGCGGTGCGAGCATTCAGGGCCACACGAACAGACCTGTCTACCCAGGGTTTTTGGTTCGGAAAGGTGCTTACCCTTGCCGTGGGGACGATGTTGTCGGTTACTGTTGCGATGAAGTCCGTGACTGCTTCCGCGAACTCACTGACGTCACTGGAACTTGCTTCGAACATATTCCAATCGACATCACTCAGTGCATCTTGCAGCATGGCCTCTGACTGGTCGGACCACCGCTTTACGTCCCTCGTCTCTACCGCTTCCCGAACTATCCTCTGTTTATACTCCGGCAACAGGAAAATGGCAGCGTGGTCAGATTTTCCTAGGGGAGGGAGTGAAAAGGCCTTGTAGCCTTTCCTGAACGGTGCGTAGCAGTGGCCCAAAGTGGACCACTTTGAATTACTAAATTAATCATCAGTAATAGTTGGTGGCCAAATTGCAGTCTGTAGATCACAGTTGCTGAGGTCAGTGTTCAACAGCCTGATGGTTGTTGGGAAGAAGCTGTTCTTCAACCTGGAGTTCGCGGTTTTCAGCTCTGAAAGAGACTGGAAAAGCATAAAGTGAATCATAAAATGAGTCTTGAGCAGAAATGCTGCTGGTGACGGCACTAACTAATGACGAGGGTTCTGAATACCCAGCTTCACCACTAGGTGCCGCTACAACAGCAGTGTCACATATCGGACATTTACAATAGAAGATTGAGGGGGGATCTTATAGAAACTTACAACATTCTTAAGGGGTTGGACAGGCTAGATGCAGGAAGATTGTTCCCGATGTTGGGGAAGTCCAGGACAAGGGGTCACAGTTTAAGGATAAGGGGGAAATCTTTTAGGACCGAGACGAGAAAAACATTTTTTACACAGAGAGTGGTGAATCTGTGGAACTCTCTGCCACAGAAGGTAGTTGAGGCCAGTTCATTGGCTATATTTAAGAGGGAGTTAGATGTGGCCCTTGTGGCTAAAGGGATCAGGGGGTATGGAGAGAAGGCAGGTACAGGATACTGAGTTGGATGATCAGCCATGATCATATTGAATGGCGGTGAAGGCTCGAAAGGGCCGAATGGCTTACTCCTGCACCTATTTTCTATGTTTTCTATGTTTCTAACAGGGACATGAGAAACTGCAGATGCTGGAATCTTGAGTAAAAGGTAAAGTGCTGGAGGAACTCCCTGTGGAGGGAATGGACAGACGACATTTCAGGTCAGGACCCTTCTACAGACTGAAGTCCGACCTGACCTGCTGAGCTCCTCCAGCACTTGGCGTTTTGCACAAGCAGGATATCTAGGATATTTAGAAATAACATTTCACTCACTGTCACACTTGCCTGAGAGTTGTTTTTCTCACCACCTCCCTAACATGGGGTAAACTCCGCTGTTTGATCAGCAGTGCACTTCCTGACCCACCTGCATATAGTTTGAAACCCGTTCAAAATTAATAAAGCTCTCAGTTTTGTCAGAGAAATATGCAGAAGAGTGCCAGAGATGTGCCGACTGATGCACTAAAACTAAGCTTTGCTGAACTTTGTCCCTGAAGAGTATTAGTACAGGACATGTTGTCTTTATGCTCTGCTCCAATGATTCACACAGTCATCGTTGTCAGAGTGCATTGTTTCAGTGTGAGGGTGAGAAACAATGTACAGGATGCTGGCGACGGTGAACGTCTGCACAACAATGGCAGGCGGCTGGCTACTCCAGCACCATGTGCTGCTAAACCTCACAACCCTGGCCGTATGGCTGGGCAATAGCAATGTACACAGTGACCCTTGCTTTCCCTTTCTCCCCATCCCTCCCCCCCTCCCCAATCCTAGCTCTCCAACTAATCTGACTGTCTGAAGATAGACACATAAAGCAGGAGTAACTCAGTGGGACAGGCAGCATCTCTGGAGGGGACGAATGGGTGACGTATTGGGTCGAGGCCCTTCTTCAGACTGGTTTGGGATAAGGGATAAGTGCTACCTCCTGCACACACACACAACTCACTGACTTCATCCATTTCACCACTAACTTCCATCCGGCACTCAAATACACCTGGACCATTTTCGACACTTCCCTACCATTTCTAGACCTCACTATCTCCATCGCAGGTGATAGACTACTGACCGACATCCACTATAAACCCACTGACTCCCATGGCTATCTGGACTACACTTCTTCCCACCCTGCTTCCTGTAAGGACTCCATCCCCAACTCCCAATTCCTCCGTCTACGCCGCATCTGCTCCCAGGATGAGGTTTTCCACACCAGGGCATCGGAGATGTCCTCATTCTTCAGGGAACGGGGGTTCCCCTCTTCTACTATAAATGAGGTTCTCACCAGGGTCTCTTCTACACCCCGTAGCTCTGCTCTCACTCCCCATCCCCCCCACTCGTAACAAGGGCAGAGTCCCCCTTGTCCTCACCTTCCACCCCACCAGCCATCACATACAACAAATAATCCTCCGACATTTTCGCCACCTCCAATGGGATCCCACCACTGGCCACATCTTCCCATCTCCTCCCCTGTCTGCTTTCCGCAGAGACCGCTCCCTCTGTAACTCCCTGGTCAATTCGTCCCTTCCCACCCGAACCACCCCTCTCCGGGCACTTTCCCTTGCAACCGCAGGAAATGCTACACTTGTCGCTTTACCTCCCCCCTCGACTCCATTCAAGGACCCAAGCCGTCTTTCCAGCTGCGGCAGAGGTTCACCTGCACCTCCTCCAACCTCATCTATTGCATCCGCTGCTCTAGATGTCAGCTGCTCTACATCGGTGAGACCAAGCATAGGCTTGGCGATCGCTTCGCCCAACATCTCCGCTCAGTTCGCAATAAACAACCTGATCTCCCGGTGGCTCAGCATTTGAACCCCCCCTCCCATTCCGAATCCGACCTCTCTGTCCTGGGCCTCCTCCATGGCCAGAGTGAGGACCACCGTAAATTGGAGGAGCAGCACCTCATATTTCGCTTGGGCAGTTTGCACCCCAGCGGTATGAACATTGACTTCTCTAATTTCAGGTAGTCCCTACTTTCTCCTCCCCTTCTCAGCTCTCCCTCAGCCCACTGGCTCCACCTTTTCCTTTCTTCTTCCCCCCCCCCCCCCCCCCCCCCCCCCCCCCCCCACACCCTCACATCAGTCTGAAGAAGGGTCTCGACCAAAAATGCCTAATTCCTTCGGTCCATAGATGCTGCCTCACGCACTGAGTTTCTCCAGCATTTTTGTCTATCTGCATAAAAGTAATAATGATAAATGAAACAGGCCATTGTTAGTTGTTTGTTGAGTGAAATCGAGCTGGTGTGACTTGGGTGAGAGATGGATAGAGAGAGAGAGAGAGAGAGAGAGAGAGAGAGAGAGAGAGAGAGAGAATGCTGGGGTTACTTGAATTTGGAGAAATTAATATTCGTACCGCTGGGACAGTTTGACCGTCCTCCTGATTAAATTATACTTTGTATCCTCGTTGTAACCTCCCCCTAGCATACGATGATCTGTTCAACATTTCCATGACCTTCGTCCCCTTTGATCTCTCGTTTTCACACCTTGCTCTTCTATATCTCTAGTCTCTCTCTCCCCTGACTCTCAGTCTGAAGAAGGGCCTCGACGCGAAACATCACCCATTCCTTCTCTCCAGAGATGCTGCCTGTCCCGCTGAGTTACTCCAGCTTTTTGTGTCCATCTTTGACGATGTACACGAGCTCAGCGTACATAACACAGGAATGAAAGTAGCACAGGAAGTGTTGCTGTAGCTGCTGCAGCTGCTGGTTACAACAAGCAAGCCTCACACACGAGCAACATCTACTCTGCTGCCCCACACCGCCTGAGTCACATCTCATGCAGGGACACACAAGCAAGTGCAGAAACCTGAACAACACACAAAGTGCTGCAGGAACTCAGTGGGTCATCAATTCATAAGTGACAGGAACAGAATTAAGCCATTCGGCCCATCAATCATGGCTGATCTATCTCTCCCTCCTAACCCCATTCTCCTGCCTTCTCCCTATAACCCCGGACACCCGTACTAATCAAGAATCTATCTCAAATATATTCACTGACTTGGCCTCCACAGCCTTCTGTGGCAAAGAATTCCACAGATTCACCACCCTCTGGGTAAAGATATTTCTCCTCATCTCCTTCCTAAAGTACCACCAGGCAGCATCAGTGGGAGGAACGGACAGGTGATGGTTTGGGTCCGGACCCTTCCTCAGACTTCTAACACTCTACATGTCAAGGCAATGCTAACTCAGTGGGTCAGGCAGCATCTGTGGAGAACATGGAAAGGTGACGTTTCACAGAGTGCTGGAGTAACAGTCGGTCAGGCAGCATCTGTGGAGAACATGGAAAGGTGACGTTTCACAGAATGCTGGAGTAACTCAGCGGGTCAGGCAGCATCTGTGGAGAACATGGATAGGTGACATTTCACAGAGTGCAGGAGTAACAGTCGGTCAGGCAGCATCTGTGGGGATCATGGAGAGGTGAGCAGGATAGGAGCCACTAATACATGGTCACTTATCCAGAGACGCTGCCTGACCCATCAAGTGTATCACACTGTACGGTGGCACACTGAGGACATCTAGTGGCGGAGTTGGAACACTGTAGGTTACGGTAGAGGCTGGAGCAAGTTAGGGGCGGCACGGTGGCGCAGCTGTAGTACTGCCTCACACCACCGGAAACCTGGGTTCGATCCTGACTACAGGTGCTGTCTCTACGGAGTTTGCACGTTCTCCCTGTGACCTGCGTGGGTTTTCTCCGGGTGCTCTGGTTTTCTCCCACATTCCAAAGACGTGCAGGCTTATAGGTTAATTGGCTTTGTATAAATGTAAATTGTCCCTGGTGTGTGTAGGATAATAATGGATGGGATTTATATAGCGCCTTTCTAATACTCAAGGCGCTTTACATCGCATTATTCATTCACTCCTCAGTCACACTCGGTGGTGGTAAGCTACTTCTGTAGCCACAGCTGCCCTGGGGCAGACTGACGGAAGCGTGGCTGCCATTCTGCGCCTACGGCCCCTCCAACCACCACCAATCACTCACACACATTCACACACATTCGCACACAGGCAAAGGTGGGTGAAGTGTCTTGCCCAAGGACACAACGACAGTATGCACTCCAAGCGGGATTCGAACCGGCCACCTTCCGGTCGCCAGCCGAACACTTAGCCCATTGTGCCATCTGTCGTCCCGATAGGATAGTCACAAATGCTGGAGTAACTTGGCGGGACAGGCAGCATCTCTGGAGAGAAGGAATGGGTGACGTTTCGGGTCGAGACCCTGCTTCAGACTGGTGTTGGCGTGCGGTAATCGCTGGTCGGCCGGAGGGCCTGTTTCCGTGCTGTATCTCTGAACTATACTAATCCTCCGTTTGTTCAGGTGCTAAGTTCCCCATCAAATGGACGGCACCGGAAGCCATTAACTACGGAACGTTCACCATCAAGTCTGATGTCTGGAGCTTCGGAATCCTCCTGACGGAGATCGTGACCTACGGGCGGATACCCTATCCAGGTACACACTGTGTTGATGGGCGGGATACCCTATCCAGGTACACACTGTGTTGATGGGCGGGATACCCTATCCAGGTACACACTGTGTTGATGGGTGGATACCCTATCCAGGTACACACTGTGTTGATGGGCGGGATACCCTATCCAGGTACACACTGTGTTGATGGGCGGGATACCCTATCCAGGTACACCTGTGTTGATGGGCGGGATACCCTATCCAGGTACACACTGTGTTGATGGACATGTACACTCACATCCTGGCATCTACACTACCCTGGTAGTTCACCACCACCTGACAAACTCCACAATCAATAAGTCGGGTTTTCTCCGAGACCTTCAGTTTCTCCCACACTCCAAAGATGAACAGGTTTGTAAGTTAATTGGCTTGGTACAAATGTAAAAATTGTCCCTAGTGTGTGTTGGATAGTGTTGGTGTACGGGGATCGCTGGTCGGTGTGGTCTCGGTGACCAAAGGACCAGTTCTGCGCTGTATCTCTAAACTAAACTAGTGTGTATGAAGGAACTGCAGATGCTGGTTTTAACCAAAGATAGACACAGAATGCTGGAGTAACTCAGTGGGAGAGGCAGATTCTCTGGAGAAGGAATGCGTGACGTTTTGGGTCGAGACCCTTCCTCACTGTCATTGTTGAGAGGGGACAAACCTCTGGTCATTGTCCATAATAGCGGTGGTTTTCCAGGGGTATTTTTTTCATAAATTACCAGTGTCTGCGCAATGTTTGCGGGCGAGGGTCAGATTGGAGCAGGCGGATCATTGCTGGGGGCCAGGTGTGAATGCAGAAGGACAGAGCTCTCTGACCGGTCAGCTCTCAGTGTTGTCCCTCTCTCCTTGACCCATCACTGGGACCGTGGGATGTTGGAGATGGGACATGCAGGTTACCATGGATACGGGCCAGGCTGGGCAAATGGGGTGAGGTTTGGGGTTTGGGGTTAGGTATATTATTGCACTGTGTGATGAGAAATAGTGGTGAGAAAGCTCCTGCACCCGCTGAGTTTCCCCAGCAATTGTGTGTACCTTCGATATTCCAGCATCTGCAGTTCCCTTTTGAACACTTTGTCTACTCCACTGCGATATCTCCTCAAGGTATGCCTACTTTGAAGAAGTTCTCCTCCTCTCTCCGGAGACAGTTTCACAACCTCCTCTAGCCCGTGCTGTCTCCTCCCCTTCCTTAACCCTCTAGCTGTCTCCTCCCACCCTCCCATCCGCCCGCCCTTGGGCTCCTCCTCCTCCTCCCCTTTTCCTTCTTTCTTTCCCCACCCCCCATCAGTCTGAAGAAGGGTTTTGGCCCGAAACGTCGCCTATTTCCTTCGCTCCATAGATGCTGCTGCACCCGCTGAGTTTCTCCAGCAATTGTGTGTACCGTGAGAAAGCTCTGCTCTGCATGCTATCAGAGTGCGGGACTAGCTCATTGACTAGCAGAGTGCGGGACTAGGTATTAACTCAGCGGGACAGGCAGCATCTCTGCAGAGAAGGAATGGGTGACGTTTCGGGTCGAGACTCTTCTTCAGACTTAGTCTCGACCTGAAACGTCACCCATTCCTTCTCTTCAGAGATGCTGCCTGTCCCGCTGAGTTACTCCAGCTTTTTGTGTCCATCTTCGGTTTAAACCAGATTCTGCAGTTCCTTGCTACACACAGGCTGCTCCTGAGTCTGGTTTCAAGCTTCTGAACCTTCTACCAGATGGGAGCAGGGAAAAGAAGGCATGATCGGGGTGGGACGAGTCTTTGGTTATACATGGGGCGCTTGGGTCGGCATGGGTGAGTGGGGCCGAAGAACCTGTTTCCGTGCCGTGAGACTCCGTGGCTAACCTTCTTCCTCACCAAGTCTTCATGTGTCTTTGTGACTGTACACAGGAATGTCCAACCCTGAAGTGATCCAGAACCTGGAGCGCGGCTACCGGATGCCTCAACCGGACAACTGCACCGAGGAACTGTACGACGTGATGAATCAATGCTGGAGCGACAAGCCTGAAGATCGGCCAACATTTGAGTTTCTCCAGAGTGTCCTGGAAGACTTCTTCACAGCCACTGAAGCCCAGTACCAGAAGCAACCTTGATAGTGTTGACATGGACAACGCAGACAGAGATGATGCCTTCCACACACTTTGATAGTATCTCACAGTGCGGTACAGCCCAGAAAATGCTGCAAAATAGGAAGTATGGCAGGTGACTAGTGCAGAGTAAACTCCCATAAACAACAATAGACACCAGGTGCAGGAGGAGGCCATTTGGCCCTTCGAGCCAGCACCGCCATTCAATGTGATCATGGGTGATCATCCCCAATCAGTACCCCGTTCCTGCCTTCTCCCCATATCCCCTGACTCCGCTATTTTTAAGAGCCCTATCTAGCTCTTTCTTGAAAGCATCCAGAGAACTTGCCTCCACTGAGGCAGAGAATTCCACAGACTCACCACTCTCTGTGAGATAATGACCAGATGGATGGTTAATGATGTTGAACGATGTATAAATATTGACCAAGACAGTGTAGTCATGTCCTGGGCACATCCCTGGAAACACAGCCTCCTGTGTGACATTCCATCACTGGAAGTTCTGGGATACTCGCATCTCTTCTCACTCATCCCCCCCCACCTCACCACACCTCACATCCCGCCAACTTGCTTCTTTCCCCCCCCCCCCCCCCCCACCTGCCTCATACCCCCCCAACCCCTCCACTCGCTCCTCCCCCACCCCACAGCACTTGCCCATGCCCCACAGGGATGTTTACTTTAGTTTAGTTTAGCTTATTATTGTTATTGTCACGTGTACCAAAGTACAATGAAAAGCTTTTGTTGCGTGCTATCCAGTCAGTGAAAAGACATGATTAGTATCGAGCCGTCCACAGTGTACAAATATATGATCAAGGGAATAATGTTCAATGTAAGATAACTTCCAGTAAAGTCCGATTAAAGATAGTCCGAGGGTCTCCAATGAGATAGATGGGGGGTCTGGACCGCTCTCCAGTTGGTGAGAGGATGGTTCAGTTGCCTGATAAACAGCTGGGAAGAAACTGCCCCTGAATCTGGAGGTGTGCATTTTCACACTTCTGTACCTCTTGCCCGATGGGAGAGGGGAGAAGAGGGAGTGACCGGGTTGGGACTGGTCCTTGGATACACGCCTGTCTTTCTATCTCAACTTATCCAGTGATGCTCTCTTTACAAGAGTGTGTAATATGTCCCAGCACGGAACAATGATATTCATACTCGCTGCAGCTTAGCAGCCCCACTAATACAAGAACACAAAATACATTGCAACAATCAATAATACAGTTAAGTTGATCATTAGTAGTACTTGGGAATCGTTACAGTGCAAAGCCAAAACTTCCAAACCTGAACATAATTCATCAGAAATATTTTGCTACATTTTCTAAATTCTTTGAAAGGTCCACGTTATTTTGAAGCTACAACTCTGATTATGCGATTTTATTTGAAGTAGATTTTAAATTAGTGATGCTCTCTCAGTTTAACGATCTCATTCTGGCTTTCAAATCAAGACACCCACTGGAGTTCATGAGCGACGGACACAAAGCTGTCTGCAACGGTCCTGCTGAATGTTTCTGGCACTGTGCGTCCGTCATCCCTGTCCCTTGATGTTATCTGTCATATACTGTAGGTGGATGTTTGAACTGATCTGCACTCGGATATCATGTAGCTCATCACATTAAGCTTGGGCAGTTTACACCCCATCGGTATGAACATTGACAAGTAACCCTTGCTTTCCCTCTCTCTCTCCGTCCCTCCCCCATCCTAGTTCTCTGACCAGTCTAACTGTCCCCCTGATTAAAATTTACTATTGTATGCTTCGTTGTCAGCTTCCCCTAGCTAACAATTATCGATTCTACATTTTTCTCGATTCTCTCCCTTTGATCCCACGTTTTCACACCTTACCCTTCCATATCTCTCGTTTCCCTCTCCCCTGGCTCTCAGTCAGCAGAAGGGTCTCGATCCAAAATGTCACCCATTCCTTCTATCCGGAGCTGCTGCCTGGCCCAGTGAGTTACTCCAGTATTTTGTGTCTATCTACATTAAATCATTATCTGTGGGGAATAGGGATTACACCAATCGGAACAATATTCTTGATCAAAAGCAGTTATTCTCATTGTGAACCGGTACGTTGCTGCACCTTTTGTCCCAGGTGTGCTCCTCCACTTTCCAGATATACCCACTTGTGCCAATTCAGACAATTACCTGCTCACCACGAGGCAAACCAACAACGAGGATGTCACGATGATCGATAGCTAATCGTCTTTCTAAACTCCTATTATTCTGCAGATCGTATTTCATGAGAAAATAAATTATGGATGTTTGTTTCCGTTCTGTATGAATATGTGGAAATAATCTGATGTGTAGCAAGTTGTACCAGTTTGTGGCAGGGGCATGATCATGCTTGGGTTGGTGATATGGCACTGCATACTCTCTCCTGCACACTCCCTCCCTCCCTCCCACCCTTCCTCCCTCCCTCCCTTCCTCCCTCCATCCTCGCCTCTCCATCCCTCCCTCCTGCACAATGCCTCCTTCCCCTCCATCCTACAGCCTCCATCCCTCTCTCCTGCCCTCCATGCCTCCATCCTCGCCCTTCCATCCCTCCCTCCTGCAGACCCTCTCCTATGCCGCTCTGACTGGCATCAATAGCCGGGCACAATCAGTGCCAGCTGATAGTTTACATGTTTTAAGTTTTTTTTCTCTTTTATAGAATCTTTTAAACAGAATTAAATGTCAGATTTCTGCTAAAACGACAGTTTTCATTTTTGTTTTCACACATATACGTTTTGTACAGATAAGAATGCAAAGTAATAATTAGTGATTTTGTGAACTTATATTTCAGTTTAGATCTTTTGTAGTTTTGAGTCTTTTTTAAAGAAAATAAACAAAGGAAATAAAGTGCAAATTCTGCTTGGTGTTTTATCCATTCACCCACAATGTAGCAACACTCGACCGACACAGGTCAACATGTGCCCAATGCTCCCAATCGCTCCTTGGCTCCTCCCGCTCATGTTGACTCTCTGGGACTCATGGCTCTTTGGTTCTTAAAGCTCCTTCCAGCTTTTCAAACATCTTCGCAGTTTTAAGCACATCCACTTGGTAACAGAGATTCTCTCCCTGTCAATCCCATCACATCCACATCTGTTACTGGTCGAGGTTTTGTTACTAGATTTGTTTCTGTTCTGGAGAAGGGTCTCGACCCGAAACGTCACCCATTCCTTCTCTCTAGAGATGCTTGCCTGTCCTGCTGAGTTACTCCAGCATTTTGTATCTATCTTTGGTTTAAACCGGCATCTGGAGTTCCTTCCTACACATCTTCATTTGTCACTGGTCTAGACTTTGGAACTCCCTCCCCAACAACTTGGCAACTCTGGTATCTTTGATGGGAACTGCAGTGGTTCAAGATGTGAGGCAGAGGAAGAGAATTCAGAAGAATCTTTTTCTCAGGGTGGAAATATCCAACAGTAGAGGGCAGAGCTCTAGAGTGAGGGGGGGGGGGGGGGGGGGGGGGTGGCGGGGCGGAAGGGGGAGGTTTAAAGCAGATGTGAGTGAGTGCACGTATTTTTACACAGAGAGTGGTGAGAGCCTGGAACATACTGCCGGGGGGGGGGTGGCAGATACGATCGTAGTGTTGAAGAGGCTTCTGGATGGGCACATAGGCTGGGACTAGAGGGATATGTATCATGTACACACAGATAAGATCAGTTTAACGGCATAGTGTTCTGCACAAACATTGTGGGATCATTCCTCACTAGTCCAGAGCAATCAGGGGGGGACGGGGGAGGGTAACGGGGGATGGAGGGGGGAGTGTGGGGGAGGGGAGTGTGGGGGGGGGGGGAGGGGGAGGTGTGAGAGGGGGAGGGGGAATGAGGGGGAGTGTGGGGGAGGGGAGTGTGGGGGAGGGGAGTGGGGGGGGAGGGGGAGGTGTGAGGGGGGGAGGGGGAGGTGTGAGAGGGGAATGGGGGAGGTGTGAGGGGGGAGGGGGGAATGAGGGGGAGTGTGGGGGAGGGGGGAGTGTGGGGGAGGGGAGTGGGGGGGGGGGAGGGGGAGGTGTGAGGGGGGGAGGTGTGAGGGGGGAGGGGATGGAGGGGGAGTGGGGGAGGTGGGAACGTGAAGGGGGAGGGGCGGTAACTTTGCGCCGTCAACCAAACTCGCTGGCGCCGAAGCCCCGCCCCCTGCCGCCATTTGTTACCGGGGGCTGACGTCACAGAGGACGCGGGGCGGGGCGCGGTGGGTTGGGGCGGGGATTGGAGGAGGCGCCGCCACTCAGCGCGGGAGGGGGGCGGGGCGGGGCCAGCAGGGTTGGTTGCGCGCGCGGGGGGAGGGGCGCGGACGCGGGCGGAGCAGCGGCGGCAAGATGGCGTTCACGCAGGCGGGTGGCGGCAAGAAGAAGGTCTGCTACTACTATGACGGTGAGGCCGGGGAGCCCGGGAAATGGAGGCCGCCGGTTGTGGGGGTGAGGGTGAGGAGCAGGGCCCGAGCACGACGGCCTGAGGCACAGAGAGACCCCACCTGCACCCCCCCCCCCCCCCCCCCCACTTGCCCGCCTGCGTGCCTCCAGCCCCCCCCCCCCCTCACTTGCCCGCCTGCGTGCCTCCAGCCCCCCCCATGCCCCCCCACACTTGCCCCCCATGCCCTCTCCCCCGGGCCCCAGGTGTGGGCTGCCCTTTCTTTGTCTGCAATATTCATATTGAGCAGGTTTGAATATTCCGCTGCATTTAAAGGAGTCTGCTGCTTTCTACAGTTTTGTTACTGGGTGAAGTGTGTCCGGAGCTTGGACTCCTGGTGAAGATGTCCCCACCTAGAACGGCAGCCAGGATCCTCTCTCCCCAGAGATGCACCTGACCCGCTGAAAGATATACAATGCCCTCCTCATGTTTGGGACAAAGACCCATCATTTATTTATTTGCCTCTGTACTCCACAATTTGAGATTTGTAATAGAAAAAAATCACATGTGAGTTACTCCAGCACTTTGTGTCTATCTTTGGTATAGACCAGCATCTGCAGTTCCTGGTTTCTTAATCAAGGAAGCCCTGGAAAGACGATCTCTGCCTGTGGGGAATTGAGTGAAAGATATACAGTGCCCTCCTCATGTTTGGGACAAAGACCCATCATTTATTTATTTGCCTCTGTACTCCACAATTTGAGATTTGTAATAGAAAAAAATCACATGTGGTTAAAATGCACATTGTCAGATTTTAATAAAGGCCATTTTTATACATTTTGGTTTCACCATGTAGAAATTACAGTTGTGTTGAATGGATGGCGGAGTAGACTTGATGGGCTGAATTCCCGAATTCTACTCCTATCACTTATGAACTGCAGATAGATAGATAGATAACGCAGAAGTGTAGTGGAAGGAGTTTCCTTGATCCACTCTTCAGTGCCAATCACGTTAGGGTCCAGGTAAATAATAGACAATAGGTGCAGGAGTAGGCCATTCGGCCCCTCGAGCCAGCACCTCCATTCAATGTGATCATGACTGATCATCCACAATCAGTACCCCGTTCCTGCCTTCTCCCCATATACCCTGACTCGCTATCTTTAAGAGCCCTATCTAGCTCTTAAAGACACATAAGTAAACACTGCAGCAACTAAATTGTACCTCGTCTACCTCATATTTTGGAGTGCCTGCTTCAAGAGCATCTCAGCCAAAGTTTGCTTCTAATTAAGATAGACACAAAATGCTGGAGAAACTCAGCGGGACAGGCAGCATCTCTGGATAGAAGGAATTGATGATGTTTCGGTTTGAGACCCTTGTTCAGACCTTTCTAGTTCAGATGAATGAAGCAAATGGTGGCATTTAAAGCTGGTGCACAATGCTGAGCGTGATGGGTTTGTGTTCACCAGCGGTGGACCACGGATGTGTAGGCTTTGGGGAGGGTTGGACAAATCTGCAATATTTTCTTTGGAGTGACGGAGGTTTTGGGAAATCTGAGGAAGTATGTAAAGTTAGGGTAGACAGTCAGAACCTTTCTCCCTGGTGAAAATGTCAAAGACTAGAGGACTCCACTTCAAGGTGAAAGGGACAAAGTTTGAAGGACATGAATTCAAGAAGATAAATTTAAGCAACAATCTAATTTTCTTTCATCTTGTTGGCAGGTTTGGATTTCTTTTAGATATATAGTGTCAGTCTTAAATGTAACTGAATTTTCTCCTGCCCTTGTGCCTTTAGATTATTTCTGGTTCAGAGTCAACTGTGGAATGTACAGAGATACTAGTAAAATATTTTGACGGTTTTTAGTTTGGCAAATGTGAGCAATATTTTGTCTAGTCAGTGTTTAATTGATGGCAAAATAGTGGCACTGAGGGTAAAAGCAGTGCTTGCTGTTGTCATTCATAGAGATTCAGAAAGTCACGAGATGGCAGATGCTGAAGTCTTGAGCAAAAACAAACTGTTGGAACTCAAGCTAAGCAGCATCTGTGGGAGGGAAATGGAAACGTTATTTTGGGACAGAATGCTTCTTCAGACGACCCCTCTGAAGAAGGGTCTTGACCTGATAATCTTGTACATCTCCCTTCACAGATGAGTTCCTCCAAAAGATTACATTTGGATGGATTCAGATCTGGTCCCAGGACCTGCAGTCCCGAATGAAGAAATGGTGCTCAAATTTCCATATGTGATTGATATTGAGAAATGCGTGTTCCTGCTGTGTTACTTTTTGTCGTAGAGCCTGCTAATATTCAATCTGAGATACTGCTACAAGTGTCTGGGAGTCTTGGAGCACAAAGTAAACTGCTGGAGGAACTCAGTGTATCGTGGGGCATCTGGCGAGGGGGGTGAAATTATCAATGTTTCAAGTCAAGGCCCTGCATCAAGACTAATACCGGGCTTCAACTTGAAACATCAGCGGTTCCTGTCCCCATAGATTCTGCTTGACCTGCTGATTTCATTCAGCCATTTGTTTTACTCACGATTCCAGCATCGGCAGTCTCTTTTTGCTGAGATATTGTGCTTTAATTCTTAAACAGATGCTTAAGTTGGTGCCTTCCATGCTGCTGGAGATTCTGTGTTGTATTGTGCTGCTGTGTGGAGAGAGCTGGAAAAAGTGCTGAAATGTTCAGGGATTGGAAAAGTTAATTGGAGACTATTGAAATGGGCCGACTGGGTCGAGAGTTAATAGCTTGTGCCAGAAATGGACTTAAATAGTTGGGATGCCCTTTTCTTCCAAAGTACTTTCATACTTTGTGGATGCAGCCCAGACCATCACACAAACCAACCTCTCTTCCCTAGACACCATTTATACCTCACGTTGCCTCGACAAGGCCAGCAGCATAATCAAGGATGAGTCTCACCCTGGCCACTCCCTCTTCTCCCCTCTCCCATCAGGCACAAGGTAGAGAAGTGTGAAAAAGCACACCTCCAGATTCAGTGACCGTTTCTTCCCAGCTGTAATCAGGCCATCCTATCATCAACTAAGACGTCCTGAGATACTTCCACCTCATTTAGAAACCCTCGGACTATCTTTGATCGGACTTTACTCGACTTTATCTTGCGCTAAACGGTATTCACGTTATTCCCATTATCATGGCTCGATTGTAATCATGTACTGTATTTCCACTGATTAGTTTGCACTAATATAAGCTTTTCACTGTACCTCGGTACACGGGACAATAAACTAAGCTGAAGTCTGACGAAGTGTCCCGATCCGAAACGTCACGCATTCCTTCTCTCCAGAGATGCTGCCTGTCCCGCTGAGTTACTCCGGCATTTTGTGTCCACCTACAATAAACTAATCTTTGAGTTGTTATTTGGTTGAAATTTTAACAAGCGATGTTGGAGTAAATAAGTTGATTGTTCAAGTATTCAGCTGAACCTCAGACAATTACATGCTTTATGAGCTCAGTTGTGTGGTGTGGATGTTGTAGCCCACCTGGCTTGTGCAGCCCCCCATCCTTCTCTCTCCAAAATGTGGTCCTGTTATCAGAAGAATTTCTAGTCATCTGTCCTCCTTTACCCACATATTCACTGTGATTATCGTCAGATTCCTGTACTCCGTGATGCAAGACAGGAAAAGCAATCCTGAAGTTGCAAAATCAAAACAAAACGTTGAAAATACCCAGCAATCAGACTAGATGCTTCGGCTCTCATAAAGTACCTTCTCCTGACTGTTTCCTGCCGTCTGCCATTTGCTGGCTGGACTCATCCCTGCTGTCTCTAGTATTAATGTAGAGGCGAGGTCTAGTTATTCACCCTTATTGCTCCATGTTGCAGGCACTCTTGTCACTGGTATCACCACACCACCATGCAATTGCTTGTGATGAGATCGCCTGCCTGCTCCTCCAACTAATTATTGCAGTCACAATTGCTTTCCTGTTCCTCTCTCTAGAGTTATAAGATCATGAGAGGAATAGATTGGGTAGATGCACAGAGTCTCTTGTCCAGAGTAGGTGAATCGAGGGCCAGATATGGGCTTAATGTGAAGGGGAAAAGATTTAATAGGAATCTGAGAGGGTAACTTTTTCCACACATGGAATTCTTTGCCACAGGCTGTGGAGGCCAAGTCAGTGGATATTTTTAAGGCAGAGATAGATAGATTCTTGATTAGTACGGGTGTCAGAGGTTATGGGGAGAAGGCAGGAGAATGGGGTTAGGAGGGAGAGATAGATCAGCTATGATTGAATGACGGAGTAGACATGATGGGCCAAATGGCCTAATTCTGCCCCTGTCAGTTGTGATCTTATAATCATGGAACAAGCTGCCAGAGGAGGTAGTTGAGGCAGGGACTATCCCAACAGGTCCATGGATAGGTACACAAAATTGCTGGGGAAACTCAGCGGGTGCAGCAGCATCTATGGAGCGAAGGAAACAGGCGACGTTTCGGGCCGAAACCCTTCTTCAGACTGATGGGGGGTGGGGGGGGGGAAGAAAGAAGGACAAGGGGAGGAGGACGAGGAGCCCGAGGGCGGGCGGATGGATAGGACAGGTTTGGAGGGATACTGACCAAATGCGGGCAGGTGGGACGTGTAGCTGGGACATGTTGGCTGGTGTGGGCAAGTTGGGCCGAAGGGCCTGTTTCCACACTGTACCACTCTATGACTCTCTTCACCGCCCCCTGCCCCCCACCCCCAAATATTTGGGCGCCCCATGACAGTAAAATACTTTTGCAACCTTGCTTCTGAAGAGCTTTTCCATTTGTCAAGTCAAGTCAAGTTTATTCGTCACATACACATACGAGATGTGCAGTGAAATCCATGGAGCCTGTTATAATGTTATTTTTATTAATGCAGGTGATGTTGGAAATTACTACTATGGGCAGGGTCACCCAATGAAGCCACATAGAATCCGAATGACCCACAACCTGCTGCTAAATTATGGCTTGTACAGAAAAATGGAAATCTATGTAAGTATCATTATCTAGAAATTGGTTAGCTTTGTTTGTGCAGTACATCCTTACTCCATGTTCCATCTTGTGTAATGATATGGGGTGGAGATAGTCATCTGCCCACAAGGATCACAATGCTGTTGTAACTGCTGCTGGAGCTGTAACAGTTTAAAATGGAACCACACACACGTACACACACGTACACACACACACACACACACACACGCGCGTACGCACGTACACATGCGCACACACACACGTACACAGACACACACGTACACGCACACATGCGCACACACACACGTACACACACACACACACACACACACACACACACGTGCACAAAGTCATTACCAATCTGACCATACACTAATAATTAAGTCACGTCAGACAAAAGCCTGTAATCTCTTTTACAAACCCAATCAAAAGCTTTTTTCATTTTAAGCAGCTGGTTTATTTAAATCATCACTGTTTGTCCAACCAACTGTGTAGATTTTTAAAAGGACATAAAGTGCTGGAGTAACTCTGGGTCGGGTAGCATCTCTGGGGAACATTGATAGGTCTTGTTTCATGCTGGGATCGTTCTTCAGGCTGATTTTGTTGGGGGGGGGGGGGGGGGAGCTGAGAGAGAGGAGAGGCAGGGCAACGGCTGGCGAGTAATAGGTGGATATAGGTAAAGGGGACTTTGAGAGGCAGATGGTTGGACAAAAGCCAGAGATGAAAAGACAAAAAGACTATAAGATAGGGATAGAAGAGATGCAAATTGTGCAGCCAGGGGCAGGAATATAGATGGAAGGGGTGTGAGCGCAGGTGTGGCACAAGGAAGGGGAAGTGTGATTTCCCCCTCGCCTGTATCCACCTATCACACGCTAGGCTTTGTCCTGTACCTCCTTCCTTCCAGCTTCCCACCCTCCCCCGACAACCAATCTTAAAGAAGGGTCCTGACCTAAAACGTCGCCTATCCATGTTCTCCAGAGATGCTCCCTGACCCGTTGAGTTACTCCAGCACTTTGTGTCTTTTTTTGTAAACCAGCATATGCAGTTCCTTGTGTCCAATTGGTTAATCTATGCAGTTCCTTGCGTAGATTGGTTAATTGTGGATCAGGTAAGTGGAAATGTAAGTTTTCTAAACTGTAATCCTATTTATTTTTGCCCCAGTATTTACGAACTGGCCAGTACAACAAGCAGACTAATGAATAATAATAATAATAATAATAATAATAATGCGTTCTGAGTTGTTGATTAGCCATGTCGTACCATGTATGTGACAGAAATATTACATTTACCCATTAATCCGTCACCATTTATTTGACATTTAATGGCAGGATTCCTCTTGAGACCAGAGGGCAGCCAAGCATCCAGAGGGAGACTAGTATTTAGGAGATGACCGGTTTTATAGCTGGCAAAATGTCATGTTTTCTTCATGTCACCGTTAACAATTAATTGCATTTGATTTGTTTTACTACTTGCAATAAAGATTTAAATAGCAGCAGCAGTACACAGTGAAGTAGCTAGAATAGAATAGAATGCCTTTTGTTGTCATTCAAACTGTTTGGTTTGAACAAAATTGCATTTCTACAGTCTTAACATTACAAAAAAAAACAAGACCCACACTTAACACAATTTACACAAACATCCATCACAGTGAATCTCCAACACCTCCTCACTATGATGGAAGGCAATAGTCTTATCTCTTCCCTTGTTCTTCTCCCGCTGTCCAGCAGTCCAACTGCAGCGTCGAGGCGACTGGGGCTCCCGATGTTAAAGGCCCTGGTGGGCGATGGTAAGTCCCGCGGCCATTTAAGCAGCGTTGGGCGATGTTAGGCCCCGCTCCGAGTCCTTTAAACCCTGCGATTCCAGCGGGAGAAGTTGCCATTGCGGGAACTCCGAAAAGCGGTCTCCCACCAGGGGCCTGCGAGCTCCTGATGTTCCTGTCCACTGGACCTGCGACCGGAGCCTCCGAAGCTCCGAAGTCGGGTCACAGCCGCGCGTCACCACAGCTCTTCCCACTCCGAAGTCGGCCAGCTCCGCAATGGTGAGTCCGCAGGCTCCGCGACTGGAGCCCTCAGGTTGGAGGCCGCCGCCGGCTCCACGATGTTAGGCCCAAGGACATCGGAGACCCGACAGGGGAAAAGTCCGGTCCCCGTACAGGGAAGAGATTAAACGGTTTCCCCCACTCCCCACATATACACAGCTAAAAAATAATAAAAACTAGAATCAACACATAAATTTAACGAGACAAAAATTTAAAAAAAGACAGACGGACTGCAGTCGAGCCGCTGCCGTTAGGCGCCGCCACACCACAGAGTTGCTTGATCTACTAACCAGGGCCTTCTCGTGTGTTCACAAAAATGCTGGAGAAACTCAGTCAGCGGGTGCAGCAGCATCTATGGAGCGAAGGAAATAGGCAACGTTTCGGGCCGAAACCCTTCTTCAGACTCGTGTGTTGCTGCGCAACTTCTGGTGCAGTAATTATGAGCGTTTTGGAGGTAAATGCATGTGTGCATTGATTTGTTGTCGTGAACCATGTCGGGACATAAAGACCTCTGAGTCCATTGTGAGAATACTGTCTCTCTTCAAGAGCTTTTGGATTGATATTGCTGAAGAAGGGTCCCGACCCAAAACGTCACCTATCCATGTTCTCCACAGATGTTGCCTGACCCGCTGAGTTACTCCAGCACTCTGTGAAACGTCACCTATCCATGTTCTCCACAGATGTTGCCTGACCCGCTGAGTTACTCCAGCACTCTGTGAAACGTCACCTATCCACGTTCTCCACAGATGCTGCCTGACCCGCTGAGTTACTCCTACTGCTTTATAATTTGTGCCAGTGCAATGTTTGGGTTGAGATTCCAAATCGGTTGTGGGTGAATGGTAAATAGTGTAATGCCCTCCAATCTATGTTCCCCATTACCTTTTATGCAAAGACATTATCAGACCACTAAACAAACTTATTTCCTATGTTTTAAACTTTACCAGTAAAGCCCTGCTTGCTGCCTTTGTGATCCTAACAATCCAAAAAGTTTGAATTGTAATTGAATTATAAAGATTTCCGTTTCTATTCTTCCAAAGCGCCCACACAAAGCTTCAGCTGAAGAAATGACAAAGTACCACAGTGATGACTACATAAAGTTCCTGCGATCCATCCGTCCAGACAACATGTCTGAGTACAGCAAGCAGATGCAGAGATGTACGTTGCTATTTCTTTGTCTACTTCAGCTCAAGGATTTTGCATTGAATTGGTGCAAGGAAATGTAAATAAACCTGATAATTTGAATAATATTTTCAGTTTATAAATGTGGCTTATTAGCTTTCATTTTTCAGAATCTCACAGTGGGAGCCCAGGGCACAGTGGGAGCCCAGGGCAATGGAGACCGGTTTTACAGTTTCAAGCTATTGGCCCTTTCATCCTAGTGCCATTTCTGTTTCATTCTGATTTGAAATATTTATTATTGGTGTCCATTACATACTGCTTCATTACAGCCTGTGACTATCGGTTAAAATTGTCATTATTGACATAGCAACAAAATTAGCGGCTTCTATAAAATATTGAAGTACATTTTAATGGTAACAGCATTTAAAATGCCTTTACCCAACCATTGTTCTGCATAGTTGCATTTTGTATGCAGATCATCTCTGTGGATTTGGAAAGATTTCACTGAGCTTTGAAAAGAACATTAATGAGAATGCCAACATTTCATTGTATAAGAATAATCAGTGTTTTTAGTTTTCCTTTTGAAGTCACTGAAATGTGGGATTTGTTTCTAGACCTTGATTTTGCATCTTGCAAGTGATGATCAAATGGCCAGTTCACCATCTCACCCCTACCTGGAAATTAACATATGGAGTGAGCGTTTAACTGCAGACAGGAGATGAGTGAATCCTTGCACTTTTCATTATTCCCCATTTCTTTACTCAAATCAGTTGTCCTGTTGAATCTGATTCATGCTGCAATTATCTGTACTTTCCATTGAGGTAGTGGCTTGCAAATCTGCCTTGTAGTAAACTCTGCTGCCAACTTCTGGCAGAAGATGTGGCTTACTAATATAATGGAGGTGTTTTGTCCAATTCTATAATATTTATCGCTCAGCATTGCAAAAGATCAGCTTCTTGTAAAAGTGCATTTTAAAACTTGTGTTTTGCCAGTCAATGTGGGAGAGGACTGCCCGGTGTTTGATGGCCTCTTTGAGTTCTGTCAGCTGTCCACTGGAGGTTCAGTCGGTAAGTGACGTTATACACAGCTTGAAGCTCTGTGCACATATCATCTCACCTCTCATCTCGCTCTCGCCATCATCCTCTCTCAGAGGAATATAAAGATCATGAAGAGCACAGATCCTATTCCTTCTCTCCATAGATGCTGCCTCATCCACTGAGTTTCTCCAGCATTTTTGGCTACCTTTGATTTTTCCAGCATCTGCAGTTCTTTCTTAAACAAGAGGACAGATCAGATGAATAGCCGTGGTGAAAGGGGAAAGATTTAGAAGGGACGAGGGGCGACTTTATTACACAGAGATGAAATGTACGTAGAAAGTGGCAGAGATGCAATTACAACATTCAAAAGACACTTGGACATGGATAGAAAAAGTTTGGGTGAATATGGGCCGCATGTGAACAAGTGGGACTAACTTGGGTAAGCTCGATGAACTAAATGTACAACCGCTAACATGCTGCATTGGAAATCAATGCTCGTGTTTATTGACCCCCTCCAGCAACCCACCAGCAGAGCAGGAACTCTGGACCAATTCCCTGTTTGTCTCCACTCAGCCCAAAGGAACATCTATTCTAAGAATGATTAACTTAGTGCTAACTAATAGTTGAACAGCGCCGTTTCTCGACTAGTTTAAACAGGGTGTATGTCAAAATATAAATCCGCTGGCCTGAATGAAGCTCTCTGAAACATTGTGATTCCAAACACTTCTTTCCCTATTTAATATTGCATCAACAAACTACTGTTATTTCAAGTTGCCTTATTTTTGTGTGATGTATGTTCAATTATATTAAATGGAATAAATGCACATTTGCTAATTTCTGCAGCTGGAGCTGTCAAACTGAACAAGCAACAAACAGACATTGCTGTTAATTGGGCCGGTGGACTTCACCACGCAAAGAAATCGGAGGCGTCCGGCTTCTGTTATGTGAACGACATTGTCCTAGCCATTCTTGAATTACTGAAGTGAGTACATCATGTAATTGGGACTCTGATACATCACGTATTGTGTTAACTACAGGTACTTTGCAATCCTTCCTTGGCCAGTCCCACATCCGGTTCTCATCAGGAACATCCGTTGAATTCAGTTCAGTTGGCATAAAATGGGAATTGTCCCAGTGCTTGACTTGTGTACAGTAGTACAGGTTAATAAGTGATAGGAGCACAGTTAGGCCAGTTATCAGCCAATGATGGCTGATCTATCTTTTCCTCTCAACCCCACTCTCCTGCCTTCGCCCCATAACCCCTGATACCCTTGTCCAGTGGCTTTACCCAGTGTCCAGTGGCTTTACCCAGTGTCCAGTGGCTTTACCCAGTATCCAGTGGTTTTGTCCAGTGGCTTTACCCAGTGTCCAGTGGCTTTACCCAGTATCCAGTGGTTTTGTCCAGTGGCTTTACCCAGTGTCCAGTGGCTTTACCCAGTGTAAGTGGCTTTACCCAATGTCCAGTGGCTTTACCCAGTGTAAGTGGTTTTACCCAGTGTCCAGTGGCTTTACCCAGTGTCCAGTGGTTTTACCCAGTGTAAGTGGCTTTACCCAATGTCCAGTGGCTTTACCCAATGTCCAGTGGCTTTACCCAGTGTAAATGGTTTTACCCAGTGTCCAGTGGTTTTACCCAGTGTAAGTGACTTTACCCAGTGTAAGTGGCTTTACCCAGTGTAAGTGGCTTTACCCAGTGTAAGTGGCTTTACCCAGTGTCCAGTGGCTATACCCAGTGTCCAGTGGTTTTACCCAGTGTCCAGTGGTTTTACCCAGTGTCCAGTGGCTTTACCCAGTGTCCAGTGGTTTTACCCAGTGTCCAGTGGCTTTACCCAGTGTAAGTGGCTTTACCCAGTGTAAGTGACTTTACCCAGTGTAAGTGACTTTACCAAGAGGGTATTAAAAAAATACCAGCCACATTTTTAAGCAGCTTTAAGGGCCTGTCCCACTATGGCGACCTGATTTGCGAGTTTAGAAGAGTTTGCGCTCGCCACAAACTCACAGCATGGTCGACACGTGGTCCTAGGAGGTCACTGTAACTCTCCTTCATGCTCGAGGGAAGTTCCCGCATACTCGCGGCCTCAGTTTGGTCAAGAAATTTTTTCCAACCTGCTGAAAATTTTTCCGCAAGTAAAAGTTGGTCAGCATGGTTCTTTTGACCTTGTAGTGCAGTGGTAGTGGGGTCGGCATGTAATTATAGGTAGTCGAGGTAGCTGTAGGCAATCTCCTTTGCTGACCAGGCATTTTAATTGGCTCATTGGGGGGGAAAAACGTAAGTACGAGTTTTCAGAACCATGGAAAACCGACCGGTACTGTTAAATGCCCGCTAAACTTTATTAAAAGTTGTCTGGCTTCTTAAAAGTGTCTCCACTCCTCTCCCCCCGCTCTTTTAAAGGACTTACCGTACACTGTGCCTTCCTGTTCATCGCGGGTATCACATTGGGTTTGCAGCGTGTGAATTTCAGACAGCGCTCCCCCGATTTCCCTGGCCCCCGCCTTTGCGATGTGTGTGTGTGTGTGTGTGCCAGTGTGCCAGTGTGCCAGTGTGTGTGAGTGCGTGTGCGTGTGCTGACGGTCGATCCAGCTCGCGGTTTTTAAGGCGAGTGCCTCCGAGCTTGAAGGTCGAAGACAGTTGCTGAAAAGTCGCGTAAGTGGGACAGGCCCTTTAAGCAATTTTTTATATCAAACCAATTTGTTTGAATTATTTTCTGCCTTTGAAGGTATCATCAGCGAGTACTGTACATCGACATTGATATTCACCATGGCGATGGCGTTGAAGAGGCTTTTTATACAACTGACAGAGTGATGACAGTCTCGTTCCATAAATATGGTGAATATTTCCCTGGTACAGGAGATCTCAGGGTAAGAAGTATATTGCATAGTGTGCATTTTCATGTCAAACCCAGGATATTACAGCAAGTTCCATTGGATCAGGGAACTGATATTTCTGGGTTTAAACCATGGAAGGTTTTGTAGTGTGTCAGAAAGTTGTTTTTCACTGTCATGGAATAAGTAGGAAATTAAAGCTCTCACTAAAGAATTAGTGGTGAGAATGATCAGGACTGCTGAAAGCGTAGTAGAGAAGGGAGAGGGAGGTGAGGATTAGAAACATAGAAAATAGATGCAGGAGTAGGCCATTCGGCCCTTCAAGCCTGCACCGCCATTCAATATGATCATGGCTGATCATCCAACTCAGGTTAAACTGAAAGAGATAGCCAGATAATATAAAAATAAATGGGACATGTGTGACCCATCCAGATGTACTGTCGCTGATTCTTACAACATCAACATTTGGCTCATTCATGGATAAATATTAGCACCGTTGTGGGAAGTGTCTCAGACTCACACTGGAATCTCTTCAATGGGCACTGCCGTTCCTTCCCTCTGGTAACTTTCTTTAAGGAATACCATTGCTTCAAATACGGCACAGATTTGGGGACAGGGGTGTTGATAAGAGCTCAGCTTTGCTAATCCTAAAAAGATGCTGTTATAAACTCTGCCGAGTGAAATGATAGGCGTAGAGAAACAGAAAGATGAAGGGAGAGGGTGTAATTTGAAAGTGAAAGATATGTCCAGTCTTTGCAAATTAGAGTGCATCAGGGTGTAAATATGACAAATGTGGATCATTTATGCTGAATAAAGAGACTCTGGGGCAATACGTTACACATTTGAGGTGAATCTAATAATGCTGATAAGAAAAAGGTGAAATTATACAAAAATGCTGGAAATACTCAGCAGGTCAGGCAGCATTTGTGGAGCAAGAAAGGGAGTTGTCAATTTATTGCGTCATTATCTGTGTACGTACGTCTCCGCAGATGCTGCCTGGGTAATCTTTTTGCTAGTATTTTGTTTTATTTCAGTTAGCTAGCATCTGGGAATTATGGATTATAAAAAGGTGGGCTTAGTTTGATTTGGTATTATGGTCGGTACAGATGGGGTATATTTAGCTTTTATTAAATGGTAATTAATTTTTGAATAAATATTTGTTCCTGTAAATCCAGAGTGCGTCCAATGTGATCCATAACCAAATAACTAAAGTCCAATATCAATTTTTATCCATCCTTTGAAAATAATTTGGAAACTTAAATCATTTAATTGAGTGGCCAGATGCTTTGAAAGTGGGTTGGTAGAAGGATGGTGTGTGACCAGATTGCCAGAGTAATGGAGTTGACATACCATGAAGGGACTACAAGGATGTTTACTGCAGGTTAAAATGAATGGACATGTACATGGAAATATGTGAGGAAAAACTGGGAAAAATGGATGATAAAGATGGGAATTAAACTAATAGACCAAATACACGATTAAAATTGTGTGTGTGTGTATAATAGCCATAAAGAAATCTGATCTTATAAATGGATGGTCTAGATTAAAAAATAAATGTCTGTTCCACGTTGGCTGGGATACTTAGTGTGTTTAGTTGAGAGATACAGCGCAGAAACAGGCCCTTCGGCCCCACCGAGTCCATGCCAACCAGCGATCCCCTACACTGGCATTATCCTACACACTAGGGACAATTTACAATTTTTACCAAAGCCAATTAACCTACAAACCTGCACGTCTTTGGAGTGTGGGAGGAAACCGGAGCACCTGGAGAAAACCCACGCAGGTCACGGAAAGAACGTATAGACGGCACCTGGAGACAGGATCGAACCCGGGTCTCTGGCGCTGTAAGGCAGCAACTCTACCGCTGCCCACCGTGTTGCCTCTTTATTAATATGAACATGAATATCCCTTTTCACGTTTGTTAGTGGTGCATCTAGACAACTTCTCTGATTGTATTCTGCATTTGTGTGAAGCTGATTTGCGGTTTTATTGTTGCATAGGATATTGGTGCTGGCAAAGGCAAGTACTATGCTGTGAATTTCCCATTGAGAGATGGAATCGATGATGAATCTTATGAAGCCATATTCAGGCCTGTGAGTATTTTCATTAAATCCCAACTACAATTTTCCAAAGCTATTTTTCTTTATGAGAGATTTGTTTGCATGTATAGCTATTTAACTCGGGTTGGACGATTGTATTTATGTAGAGTATTATCTGATCTAAATAGCTGCACCTTGGTACAGGTGACAATGATAAACCTAAACCTTTCTCTTCCTCTCCAGGTTATATGCAAGGTGATGGAGATGTACCAACCCAGTGCCATTGCCTTGCAGTGTGGGTCCGACTCTTTGTCTGGGGATAGACTGGGTTGTTTTAACCTTACTATTAAAGGTACCATCATCAATTTTTAATGTACATGTTTGGTTCCACATGAATGAATGAGCTGAGGCAATACTGGGCTGATGTCCATCATTTATTTAGCCAGGGATGTAAGTACAGGACCATGGTGGTTAAGGAGAGCTGTGTAAAGGTACCTTGCAGCCACATGTATTTGTGAAGGTGGCCACTCACCTGGATCATTATCTGTCCCATGTAAGTCGTCATTCATCCCAAGCTGTTCACAATATTGCTGTGGCTCTGCTTGCTTCTTGTGGAGACAGCAAGTTATTTTGGGGTGTCGTTGAATTGTCCACCAGGGTTTGTTGCCTTGTGTTCCTAGAATAGTTTCTCCAGTAAGTGAGTTATTGGAGGTAATTGCAGCTGCATCCTCTGAGTAAGCTTTGCTGGGGCTGGGTGTATGTGGACGTATCTGATCTACCTGTGGATCAGGACAACATTTTATCTCATCTGTGCTGCTGATTACTATGGCCTTCATCATCATAAGGTCGTTGTGTGGCTTCATGAAAACGAAACATCACTTGGTTTAGTAGAAACTGCTAATTGCTGTTTTTCTACCCAGGACATGCCAAGTGTGTTGAATTTGTCAAGACATTTAACTTGCCTTTGTTGATGCTGGGAGGAGGCGGATATACGATTCGCAATGTCGCCCGCTGCTGGACATACGAGACCTCCGTTGCTTTGGATTCTGAGATTCCAAATGGTAAGCCGGTTTGATTGGAGCAAGTTATCTGGATATCCGTGGCCCCAAGCTCCCTGGCACATGGAACAGGCCCTTCAGCCCATGCTGTCCATGCTAGTCTTAATGCCAAGAACAACCCTTGTCTATCTGCTCATTGTTACTGGCCACCATGTATCTGACTAGCTCTGTTTGGCATCTGATCAATATATTGGTGTGCTACCCAGTCAATGGTGTCTAAAATGAGAGAGTGTTGGTTTAAGGTGAGGGAGGGGATCAGATCATACAGGATACAGGGCACCTGGAACCTGCTGCCAGAGGTGGTGGGGTCATTGTACATAGTCACAACATATAAGAGGCATCCAGACAGGCACATGCACACCATAGCATGGAACACTATGGACCTGCAGGAAAGTGGGATGGATATGGATGGTCAGCCTGGGCACAACGGGCTAAAGGGTCAGTTCCTGTCTGACTGTAATCATCTGACGAAACGCTCCAGTGAGTTAGAGGCGTTACCAGCGTAACCCAGTGAGCCGCAGTGTTGGTGCAGCCCCCTGCTGTTTCACCTCTGGGTACCAGCGTAACCCGGTGAGCCGCAGTGTTGGTGCAGCCCACTGCTGCCTCACCTTCTCTGCTTGCTTGCTTCATTCCAGGTCAGTAGCAGGGAGGGTGGTATGGAGGGGGTGGGGGTGAGGGCAGTGGCTGCGTGAGGGTGGAATAATCTGATTTGTGAAAGTTTTGAAAGGTGAAGCAGAGGGTAGATAGTAACTATTCGCAATGGTGGTGGGGTGGGGGGGGAGGGTGCAGAATGTAGGCAATTGTCACGTGTTTTAACACAGTGGTGGTTAGGGTGTGCAATGCAAAGCCGGGCCCCATTGATGTTCGTTGAAGGTTCTGGAGGGAAAGCATTTGCAGTGTTGTTGTGACAGGGCAGGAGATTGGGATAGGCTGGTTCATCTTTGCACGGTGCGAATGCACCGATGGGCAGAATGGCCGTTTACTCCACTCCAACCATTCCATGAGTTGTGAATTCCTGAGTTATTGATTTTGGGTGAAAATTAAATGTCCTATTAGCCGATGCTGTAATAATGCCATGTTTTGACTTTGTGCCAGGAGAGATTGATGGCTGGCCCAGTAAGTTCATTCTCACTGACCAGCTGAAGAGGAGAAATACTGCCGGACCACCCGTTCATTTTCTCCAGACGTGTGTCCAGTTTTGTGAATACGTTGTTCCAGTTTAAAAGCAGAGGGTGGTGTCAGTTTCTAAACCTTGTGCTGGAGACTACATTGTGGTTTGTTTTTCAGAACTGCCATACAACGATTATTTTGAATACTTTGGACCTGACTTCAAGCTGCACATCAGCCCATCCAACATGACCAACCAGAACACCAGTGAATATCTAGAGAAGATCAAGTATGTACCCGATCAATGGTGCTGTTGTGTCACACCTGTTATTTGCATCAGCGGTCTCAGCGGCACTTTCTAAACGCATTGTGCTTGATAAGTTGCAATATGTGTCTCAGATAGAGCAGTTAAAATGTCTCTGGTGCAAATGTGTGATAACATTAGACTATCGTTGATGATTCTGGCTTCCCTGCTCTTATTATCTGTGCCTTGGACTGTAACGGCAAACCCCATACGTATTGTATGGGACGATGCTGAGATATGATAGCTATTGAGGGAGTGCAGCGTAGGTTTACATGGTTAATTCCTGGGATTGCAGGACTGACATATGCTGAGAGAATGGAGCGGCTGCGCTTGTACACTCTGGAATTTAGAAGAATGAGAGGGGATCTCATTAAAACATATAAGATTATTAAGGGTTTAGACAGGCTAGAGGCAGGAAACATGTTCCCGATGTTGGGGGAGTCCAGAACCAGGGGCCACAGTTTAAGAATAAGGGGTAAGCCATTTAGAACGGAGATGAGGAAACACTTTTTCACACAGAGTTGTGAGTGTGGAATTCTCTCCGTCAGGAGGCCGGTTCTCTGGATACTTTCAAGAGAGAGCTAGATAGGGCTCTTGAAGATAGCGGAGCCAGGGGATATGGGGAGAAGGCGGGAACGGGGTACTGATTGTGGACGATCAGCCATGAACACATTGAATGGCGGTGCTGGCTTGTAGGGCCGAATGGCCTACTCCTGCACCTATTGTCTATTGACTGAAGGACCAGGGGGTTCAAAACATGGCATATTCAGAGTGCAGGTATAGAAGCAGGGAAGATAGACACAAACTGCTGGAGTAACTCAGTAGGTCAGGCAGCATCTCTGGAGACAAAGAATGTGAAGTTTCGGGTCGAGACCCTTCAGACTGAGAGTTAGTGGAGAAGGGAACTAGAGATATGACAAAGTACATAGCACAAGTAAATGAAAGATATGAAAAGGACAAATCAAAGCCCGTGAAGAGGATAAAGGAAAGGTGAAGCAGTGAGTGGTACAAAGTTCCATGTGATGCCTCTTGGGTGAAGGCTTGAATGCTGGACAGTTGGCACCACGTTATAGAAACAACATGGTGATGCAGAAAGGGTAAAAGACTGATACCTAGCCTGTGTCACACAGAGCTGAACAAAAAACAGTCAAGATATGGGAGGAAAATGGCTGCAAAAGCCTGCAAGTGGGGAGTTTGCAGCATGCACGGACAGAGGCTTTGATCATTCACATTGCACTTTTCCAGCGAACACAAATCAGTAACTCAGCGGGTCAGGCAGCATCTGTGGAGAACATGGATAGGTGACGTTTCACACAGTGCTGGAGTAACTCAGCGGGTCAGGCAGCATCTGTGGAGAACATGGATAGGTGACGTTTCACAGAGTGCTGGAGTAACTCAGCGGGTCAGGCAGCATCTGTGGAGAACATGGATAGGTGACGTTTCACACAGTGCTGGAGTAACTCAGCGGGTCAGGCAGCATCTGTGGAGAACATGGATAGGTGACGTTTCACACAGTGCTGGAGTAACTGGGTCAGGCAGTATCCTATAATAATCGTTTGTAAATCTCCAGGCAGCGTTTGTTTGAGAACCTGCGGATGCTGCCACATGCGCCGGGCGTTCAGATGCAGTCGATCCCCGAGGATGCCGTGCCAGATGACAGTGGAGACGAAGAGGAGGAAGAATCTGACAAACGCATTTCTAGTGAGTCCTGGTGTTTGTTACCTTGTCTTAAATTGGTGGTCGCAGTTGATTCCAGTATTAGTTTAGCTGCCACCACTAACCAGGTTTATGTCTTGTTGGATGGGCTATAAATTCACCTACTGAGGTGACCTCTCTCCATCCACAAGACTTCCTGCAGCCTAGCGACAGTCAGCAGCTGCATGCCTTTGGGATCTCTGGATAAAGACTGGAAATGCTAGGTTTGTTTTGTACCATTAAAGGACACAGAGTGAGTGCTGGAGTAACTCAGCGGGTCAGGCAGCATCTGTGGAGAACATGGATAGGTGACGTTTCACAGAGTGCTGGAGTAACTCAGCGGGTCAGGCAGCATCTGTGGAGAACATGGATAGGTGACGTTTCACAGAGTGCTGGAGTAACTCAGCGGGTCAGGCAGCATCTGTGGAGAACATGGATAGGTGACGTTTCAGGTGGGAACCCTTCAGATAAAGTTGTTCTGACCCGAAACGTCACCTATGCATGTTGTCAAGATATGCTGCCAGACCTGCTTAGTTACTCCAGCACTTTGTGTCGCTTTGCGTGAACCAGCATCTGCAGTTCCTTGTTTCTGTGTTTCAACCCGTTCTTTGGAGATAGTGCTGTGGTTTTGACATTTAAGTCAACATCATTCACATTCAGTAGCTGGGTGGTTTTGTTCACCTGATTGGATGAATTTGCTGAATACATGAGATATGTTCCAGAGTTAAGCACCTGTCCGGTATTCTGCTCTTGACTAACATGTTCAGATTTTGTTGTGTTTTCGTGAGTACATGTTAGACATAACAGCTTATTGCACCTGAAGAACAATACCTTGTGCCTATCATTGGCTATATTTAAGAGGGAGTTAGATGTGGCCCTTGTGGCTAAAGGGATCAGGGGGTATGGAGAGAAGGCAGGTACAGGATACTGAGTTGGATGATCAGCCATGATCATATTGAATGGCGGTGGAGGCTCGAAGGGCCGAATGGCCTACTTCTGCACCTATTTTCTATGTTTCTATCGGGCACCTGGAAGATGCACACACTGACCACTGGTCACTGGTCTTTGGGCATCTTGCCTGCAGAGGCAACTCATTGTTCAGTGTTGGGACTGACCCTATGCTTACCTGGTTCACTTTCCCACCTGTCTCCTTTGTTAACTTACTATCCACCTGCTCCCTGGCGTTTGGAAATCAGCACACGATCAACTGAAGGCTTCCTTGGTCAACGCTAGTTATCAGTGGTCGGCAGAGAATCTCAATCTGAGATTTGGTGGACAGTGAAATGTGTAGGCAGTCCAAATGCTAATAATATTAACGACATTGACTCAATGGCGCGCAGCGGTCTTCCACGTTTCCATTGCCCACTGTCATGTTTCTTTGCTGACAGTCCGTGCTTCAGACAAGAGGATAGCTTGTGATGAAGAATTCTCCGACTCTGAAGACGAAGGGGAAGGAGGCCGCCGCAATGCTACAAATTACAAGAAACTAAAGCGGGCCAAAGTGGAAGAGGAGAAGGAAGGAGAAGAGAAGAAATCAGGTTGGTGATCGAGAGCCGGCTATTTAATTACACGCACTGTGTGCCTCCTTGTCACCGTGTTAATCAGTTGGTGGATGTCCCTAAACCTGGCCCAACCCTCAGCCCAGTGACCAGGTGAGCAATCTTCACTCTGACCGTCCTTAAACCTGGCCCAACACTCAGCCCAGTGACCAGGTGAGCAACCTTCACTCTGACCGTCCCTAAACCTGGCCCAACGCTCAGCCCAGTGACCAGGTCAGCAACCTTCACTCTGACCGTCCCTAAACCGGCCCAAACCCAGTGACCAGGTCAGCAACCTTCACTCTGACCGTCCCCCAACGCTCAGCCCAGTGACCAGGTCAGCAACCTTCACTCTGACCGTCCCTAAACCTGGCCCAACGCTCAGCCCAGTGACCAGGTCAGCAATCTTCACTCTGACCGTCCCTAAACCTGGCCCAATGCTCAGCCCAGTGACCAGGTCAGCAACCTTCACTCTGTGTGCAACCCACCATTAGTTGAGCTGACTGACTGTTCTGCTTCTGTGCCTGAGCTAAAATGTTTGGCAATTCAGGTTAAATGGTGTATTTTTGTTGGTTTTCTAGATGGTAAGGAGGAAGAGAAAGCCAAAGATGGTGTTACAGAGAAGTTGGAAACTAAAGGGTATGCTGCTTTATTTGTGTCTCAAATATTCCACACTTTCCAACGATGCAAAAATAAACACTTCTCAAAACTGTCGTCATTCTTCCTTTTCTGGCTTGATATTCAATGACTCTATACACTTTGTGCAATGTTTTTGTTTGGCCTCAAGTCATCTCTTGCATGCCTCTCTGGGATGCTTTTAACCCATCGTTTACCCGAGTGGCAGCTTGCCTGGTGTTTGTCATTAAGTTGTTCTTGTTCTGCGATCAACATTTGTGTTTGCATGCGCTCCTTTTGCACATTGACACTGAATGTAACATCTACATTTGGTTTAATGCATGTGCACTGACACTGTCTCTCTCTCTCGTACACACTTATCCTTGTGTAATCTTTGCCTCTGTGTACCCGCGCCTTGCTCTGTAACCTGCCTATATTCCCTCCGTTTGGACCTGTATTCACTTCCTTCAGCCTAGTGTGTGCGGTTGCAACAGTGACAGAGCCGGGGGCTTGGACGGGGTGAGGGTAGGAACCGGCCAGGCAAACTCTGGCAGTTAATAGCTGGGACCAGTTAGATTGGTTCCAGTTTTATATATGAACTTCAACTATAATCTGGAGTTGAAACATATGATAAACTACAAATTTAAAGTGTGCATATCCTAACTAAGCCACGAATTATCAAAAGCATTAATGATTGAAAATAATTTCTATTTCAGTAGGTCTATATGGTGGCTGTCGAGTCTCCTGTTAAATTTGTTCAGCAGGTATCTGCTGGCAGTGAGATGGGCATTAAAGAGGGGGCCAACCCATGGGTGAATATATGAGCTGTCGGAGGGAGGGAGCTGGCAGCAACAAAAGGCTTGTGTGGACTGGGGTGGTGTTGAAGGGCAGATACATGGGCCAGGTTAGTGTGTGGACTGGGGTGGTGTTGCAGGGTAGATACATGGGCCAGGTTTGTGTGTGGACTGGGGTGGTGTTGAAGGGCAGATACATGGGCCAGGTTAGTGTGTGGACTGGGGTGGTGTTGAAGGGAAGATACATGGGCCAGGTTAGTGTGTGGACTGGGGTGGTGTTGAAGGGCAGATACATGGGCCAGGTTAGTGTGTGGAATGGGGTGGTGTTGAAGGGAAGATACATGGGCCAGGTTAGTGTGTGGACTGGGGTGGTGTTCATAGATAGTTAGTTGGGGGCTGAATGGTTGCTTTCCCAATAGTCTGGAAAATTAATTAGTTCTATAACGAGTCATAGGAAGTCTGTCAGTTGTACAGCATGAAAACAGGCCCTTCAGCCCACCTTGTCCATGCTGACTAAGATGGATACTAGGCTGGTCATATTTTCCACCACTTGACTCCTTCTTTGAACTCTTCCTATCCTTATCTCTCCCAATGTTATTTAAAAGTCTATCCACTTCCATGATGGATTGTAAGAATGCGCCAGTGTTAACTGTGGAGTTTTGTGCAATTCACCAACTGTTAATGTGCTTTCCCCCCTAGAATTAAGGTGGAAGAGACCAAAACCAGCAATGCATAACTCAAGAAGGACAGGTATTGGCTCCACTTCATGCAGCATGCTTACTGTAGAGTAGCAATGTTAGATGACCCAACAAATGCTTATTTTTTTACACGGTACGATGGACCATGTAATTTATTTGTAAACACAGTTTTGACCTTGGAAGTTGTTTAATCTGTGATCTAAAGAAAGTTAAATTGTTAAGTGAAGTTGACAAAGGAGTTGTTAACCCTTTCCTATATGTATTTTCCAGTGTGTTGCCTCCTTTGCCTGGTTGGTATTTGTTGCGCACACACCACTGTTATGTCAGTGGTGAGAACGGACTTGCATTTTTACTGCCCATAATGTACCATTTGTATTCTGTGAAAGTACTGAGAATCATGTCCCCTCCCGTTAGAAGTAGTAATCAGATGGAAGATGAATATTCTATTAATTTTTTTATATATTATAAACTGGGTAAGATCAGTTGACTTGTATACTTAGGCTCCTTAAAGACAAGTTTTCCATTAAAAAAAAAAAACTTTATAGTATCTTATCGCCCTACTGAAACATGGGTCAGATGCGTGTGTTTTTTATCTTGCTGCTTGTGAATTAAGTTTATTTCATTACCTTTTTTGACCAAAACTTAATTAAAATATTCACTCAAACTGTGATTTGTGTTGTTCTGGAAATGTGACTCCTCAACTTTGAGCGGAGGTGGTAGGTAGTGTACGACACTGAGCTACCAAAGGCTCTATGTTTTTAAGAAGGAACTGCAGATGCTGGAAAATCGAAGGTAGACAAAAGTGCTGGAGAAACTCAGCGGGTGCAGCAGCATCTATGGAGCGAAGGAAATAGGCAACGTTTCGGGCCGAAACCCTTCAGGAAGGAAATAGGTAACGTTTCGGGCTGAAACCCGGAAGGGTTTCGGGCCGAAACGTTGCCTATTTCCTTCGCTCCATAGATAGCTCTACTTGCCCAAGGGTTGGGAATTACTGTTTCTGTTTAAACCAGCATCTGCAGTTCCTTCTTACACATAGAATTGCCGTAGTTCCGCTACTGAACACTGGAGGGTGCTGCTGGGCTACAATGAAGGACCATCCCGAGTCCTGGAGTAACTCTGCGGGTCAGGCAGGCAGCATCTGTGGGGAATTCAGACAATGTCGTCTGAGGGCTTTGTCTCTTATTGTAAACCAGCATCTGCAGTTCCTTGTAGCTACACAAGATAAATACAATTAGAGTATGCAGGTTAAACATGTTTCTTGCGCATTGGGCAAGGCAATGGCGGACACCTTGTAAGTGTTACCTGTCACTACCCTGCACACCTCACACTAAACCCAGCCTGGTCACTTGCGTTAGCATCTTGATGCTTGCAAGAACACACCAGTGGATGAGACTCTCTAACACAGGATCCATGACAACTCCTGCTGCTTCCAGCCACCACACGCGAAATCTGAAGAAGGGTTTCGGACCGAAACGTTGCCTATTTCCTTTGCTCCATAGATGCTGCTGCACCCGCTGAGTTTCTCCAGCATTTTTGTGTACACGCGAATTAAATACTGAGGGAGGGCAGTGACCAATCACCAACTGATGAGATAATCACAAGACTAACAGAATTAGGCCGTTCGGCCCATCGAGTCTACTCCGCCATTCAATTATGGCTGATCTATCTCTCCCTCCTAACCCCATTCTCCTGCCTTCTCCCCATAACCCCGACACCCGTACTAATCAAGAATCTATCTGCATTAAAAACACCCATCGAATTGGCCTCCACTGCTGCTGTCAGAGGCAATTAATTCCAGATTCCCTACCCTCTGGCTAAAGAAATTCCTCATCTCCCATCCTAAAGGTACGTCCTTTAATTCTGAGGCTGTGCCCTCTGGTCCTATACTCTCCCACCAGTGGAAACATCCTCTCCATGTCCACAGTATCCCTAGCAGAGATCACATCTCTCATGTCCACCATCCAGCTCTGTACTTCATCTCCATGGAGACAAAGATGTAGATGCTGGGATCTCCAGGTTAGTTTTGCAGAGTCAGCAGTTGTGACACTGGCCACCCCCACCCCACTGTGGCCCATTTACCTCAGGCAGCATCTGCAGACGGAGATAGGCAGGTCCAGACCCTCCACAGGTGCTGCCTGACCCATCAACTCTCTCCAGTGTCTCCATATTGACATCCTTCATGGAAGTTATTTGCATCTCACTCGTTGATCACAACAGTACACGTTGTTGTGGCATTCTCAGGTGCTGCATGTAAATCTAACATTGAACAATGCAGGTGAGCTGCACTGACAAACTCCCAATGCCACCGTGTCCATATCGACATTCCTGAGGTGGCAACTGAAGTTTTTCCCAGCACGCACATTACACGTGACGACAGCAGCAACAATAAATGTTACATCAGCATTCTCAGGTGGTGCCTGTTGATAATCTAAATTAAAACAGCCCAGTGTTGAACAAGGCAGGTTGGTGAGCTCCCAATACAAGCTCACTCTCTCTCCAGGAACATGCAGTGAGAGGGAGGGGTGTTACACACTGCAACAATGTGTCCCGGACCAGTGTAGAGGCAACAATGTGTCCCCTGGTCACAACAATGTATCCCCGACCAGTGTAGAGGCAACAATGTAACCCTGACCCGGGTAGAGACAACAATGTATCCCCGACCAGTGTAGAGGCAACAATGTAACCCTGACCAGGGTAGAGACAACAATGTATCCACGACCAGTGTAGAGACATGCCCACTTTCACAGGCAGCATCTTCCCCCACTAGGAGTAGTCGCGGGCTTCAGGGGAAGTCACGTAATTATCCCCACATGTACCCACGCAGTCACTGGTTCAATACCTGGCCAGGGAATTCGATCCTGAGCAGGAAGGGCAATTAATGATCAGAGGGAGGGTTTCCTCAGACACTGAGTATTTTTGACCTGGCAGCCAATGTTTGAAGAAACGTCACCCATCTGTTTTCTCCAGATGCTGCCTGACCCGCTGAGTTACTCCAGCACTCTGTGTCTATTGACATGCTCCAACTCAGGCAATCATCACCCAACATCCGATTTAGAATCCATCATCCAATTTGACCAAAGATCAGGCACCACGTGTCCATGGTTTAGAGGGGTGACGATTCTTTCCAGGCGAGTCCAGGTAGGCAGAGGTACCTGCAGTGACCGACATAGTGAAGACAATCCAACAATTTCCATCCATATTTTTCCATTTCGTTTATTGGTAATAAGACTAAAACTGTACAATACACACCGCTGAAAGTGACAATGAAATAGTAGGGATCTATTTAACAAAAATCAGTATAAATTGACCAGGACTTCAAGTGTAAACTGTAGCCTTAGTCCCAGAAGTCCCGTGACGGGGAAAGTTTGAGAAAAGTCCACAAGATTCATTTTCCCTTTTTAAAATGTTACAATAGTCAAACCACCTTAAAAGTTAGCAATAAAAAATTGCAAATCAATTTGGCCGGTTTTATTTACAGGACAAAAACAGCAAAAAAAACATCACATTTAAAAGGTTGCAATTCCCCCCCACCCCTCAGCAAAAAATAATCAAAAAGTCAATTGGAACACAGTTTGCTTAATTTTAAAGTGTTGTAGTCGACTGTAAAATTACAAAATAATCTAGAAGCTTCGATCAAAGACTGCCGTCTTTCTAAAAAAGCACAAGATGTTTTAAACCAGGGGGGGGTACAGATGCTAACGATCGCCGGGGAGAAAGAGAGAGGCAGTTCATGTCCAGACCAAAGTTGGCCACGTGTAGAATCAAACCCTCCATCGTCTTCAATAAACCCCACAGCTGGGGAGGAATGTTGTCGAACCCAAGATGTTCCCAGGAAGGGTTTTTTAATTCAGTGATGGAACACAAGTTAATACTGGCGGGACGGGGCGGGTCCGGGGAGTAACCGGGGAAGAGGTCACACGTGGCGGGTGAAGTCTGTAAACAGCCTCGGCTACTCCTGGTCGCGGGCGGCGTCCGTGGAGCCGGACTCTGGACTGGCCGCTCCGGCCGCTTCCTCCACCACCACTGCCGCCGCCACCGCCTTACTCCCCTCCGCCGCGCTCGGCTCCTCCACCTCCGGGCCGCCGGGTTTGGTGTCAGTGGCGCCGGTGTCGGTGTCGGGCTGTCCCTCGGCCCGGGGCTCATCCGCCGCCGCCGCTGCCACCGCCTCTCCCGCCGCAGCCTCCGCCGGTCCGGCCGCCGCCGCCGCCGCCGTCTCGCCGCGCCGGCCTCTCTTGAAGGACAGTTTGCCCAGTTTGAACTTCTTGAAACTCAGCGCCTTTTTCTTCTTCTTCTTGGGGGTGTCGGCTTTAGCCTCGCCCTCGGCGGCGGGCGCCGGCACGATCCCGTCTCCCGGGCTCTCCTTCCCCGCCTCGGCGGCGCACACGTCCCCGGCCACCACCGTCGCCACCACCGTCTCCCCGTCCGCCTTGGTGGGCGACGTGTCCCCGTTGATCTTGACGTGGCCGTTCTCCTGCGGACAGAGAGAAACTTAGAAAATAGGTGCAGGAGGAGGCCATTCGGCCCTTCGAGCCAGCATCGCCATTCATTGTGATCTTGGCTGATCATCCCCAATCAATAACCCGTGCCTGCCTTCTCCCCATATCCCTTGACTCCACTAGCCCCTAGAGCGCTATCTAACTAGAGAAGAGAGGTGGTGGGTGGCGGGGACCCGGGACAGCGACAGGTGCCCCTTGGGGGGGTGGGTGTCACACGGGCCCCGGGACAAGGGCTAGCACCGCCGGGTGGAGTCCGAGCGCAGGGCGCGGCCGCACCGGGATAACTAACAGTCGGTTAATGCAAACCCTGGACGGCGGGAGGGAGAGAGGGTCCCCCGTCCTCCGGTGGCCGGGCGGGGCGGGTCCGGTGCCCTGGCTACCGTCAGCACCGCCACTTACTGCCAGGCGGCGCCACTGAGCCGCGCCCGGGCGGGGACGGAGGGAGCGGCGGGGGGGGGGGGGGGGGGGTTCGGGGGGGGGGGGGAGGTGGGGTTCGGGGGGGGAGATGGGGTTCGGGGTGGAACCGGGACGATGGGGATGAGGGGAGAGGGTCGCAACCGGGCTGGGGAAGAGGAACAATGAATGGGAAATGCGCGACGCTCCAGCCATTGTCCTAGCTCCGCAAACCCGCCGCACAAAGACCAGGCGACTAGACAAAGGCAGGAGCGAGGACCGCGACCCCGGACCCCCCGCCCGTTCACCGGGGTTTAAAGCCCGGGTTTGCCGCTGCCGCCGGGTGTCGGGAGACCCACCTGTCCGCTGGTCTTGCCCTGCTCCTTCGGCTTAGACTTGGCGAGTGTGCTACCCATGATGGCGACTGGCCGGCTCTGGACACAAGGCTGGCGCTGGCTAGCGACTACACGGGCTCGGTAACGGGGCGACTGTCCGGCTCTGGACACAAGGCTGGCGCTGAGTGGCGACTACACGGGCTCGGTAACAGGGCGACTGTCCGCGGGTCTATCAGCGGCCGCTCTCTTGCTCCGATCCGTTGTGTCTCCGCTCCGCTGATAAGCGGCAGCTCCCGGGACCCGCCGCCGGGGCGGAGCTGAGAGTCCGCCGCCAATCGGCAACGGGAGGCGGGGCCCGGTAGCGGGGAACCCCCCCTCGCCCTCTCTCCAACCGGCTGCTCCCCCCCTCTCCCCAACCCTCGCCCTCTCCCCCCCCCCCCCCCCCCCCCCGCCCTCTCCCCCCTCATTCTCCCCCCCCCCCCCCCCCCCCCCCTCCGTTAACCGGGCGCCCGGCTCCACACCGCCTCGCAATGGGGAGAGGGATACTAGGGATTGGGGAGAGCGGGGGGGAATTGGGGAGGGGGAGGGGGGGCAGATTCCTTCCCCTGGGTCCGGGACGGGGGGGAGTTTCCACGACGGGAATGTCCGGTGAATCAGCCGGGATTTTTTCTAAATTACATCCTGGAAACAACACGGCAGCGACGGGAAATGTGGGCAGTTTTGTGACTCTTCGTTTAGTGAAGGCACCGACATGGCGGCGGCGGTGGCAGTGTCCCACCCCTCCCCCCTGCCCCCCTCTCTCCCCCTCCCCCCTGCCCCCCCCCTCCCTCCCCTCCCCCCTGTCCCCCTCTCTCCCCTCCCCCCTGTCCCCCTCTCTCCCTCCCCCCCCCCTCTCTCCCCTCCCCCCTGCCCCCCTCTCTCCCCTCCCCCCCCCTCTCTCTCCCCTCCCCGTCCCCCCCCCCCCTCTCTCCCCTCCCGCTCTCTCCCCTCCCCCCTGCCCCCCTCTCTCCCCTCCCCCTCCAGCCCGTTTCTGATCGGTTGCAACATTTCCAGAGAAGGCGCCCTGGGTGAACGTCGCTTATTGCTCAGATCATGTCCCTAGATTTCTAAATACTCTAATATTGTTTGTTAATATAAATGAATCAAAACGCCAACACACGAAGTGCTAGAATCGGCCAGCAGGTCAGGCAGCATCTGTGGAGAAAGAAACAGCCAATGTTTCATCTACATTACACACTGAATGCTGGAGTGACTCGTCTCAGGAGAAAAGGTGATGTTTCAGATCGAGATCCTTCTTCAGACTAACGAACTTTAAGACCCCACACGTCACCCATTCCTTCTCTCCAGAGATGCTGCCCATCCCGCTGAGTTACTCCAGCATTTTGTGTCTATCATTGGTGTAAACCAGCACCTGCAGTTTCTTCCTACACATCAATGTTTTATTGATTGGTGCTGCCCGACCTGCAGACTGTCGCTGTGCTCTCTCTTGGTTTCAGATTTGCTGCGGCTACAGGTTTTTGTGTCCTTCACAGACATCACTTCTTTAGAGTGGGAGGGGGGGGACTGTAGAGTGGACAACACACGGAACATGGGCCCACATGGAACACGAGCCCACATTGAACATGTGTCCTGATGGAACACGTGACCACATGGGAACACATGGAACATGTGTCCACGTGGAACATGTGTCCACACGGAACACGGGTCCACACGGAACACGTGTCCACACGGAACACGGGCTCACACGGAACATGTGCCCACACGGAACACGTGTCCACACGGAACATGTGTCCACACGGAACACGGGCCCACACGGAACACGTGTCCACACGGAACATGTGTCCACACGGAACACGGGCCCACACGGAACACGTGTCCACACGGAACACGTGTCCACACGGAACATGTGTCCACACGGAACACGTGTCCACACGGAACATGTGTCCACACGGAACACGGGCCCACACGGAACACGGGCCCACACGGAACATGTGTCCACACGGAGCGAGACCAGCAAAGTGAGATCAGAAAATAATACAATGGTCAGTGAATGTTTTAGTTTAGTTTAGAGATACAGCACGGAAACTGGCCCTTCGGCCCATCGAGTCAGTGCCGACCAGCGATCCCCGCACATTAACATTGTCCTACACACACGAGGGGACAATTTACACTTATACCAAGCCAATTAACCTACAAACCTGAACGTCTTTGGAGTGTGGGAGGAAACCAGAGCACCAGGAGAAAACCCTCGCAGGTCACGGGTGCAAACGTACAAACTCCATACAGACAGCATCCGTAGTCAGGTTTGAATCTGGCTCTCTGCGCTGTCAGGCAGCAGCTCTACCCGCTGCGCCACCGTGCTGCCCTGTAGAGTTTTGTCGCGCTCCATATTCAGTAGTGATTGTCAATCTGCAAAAGGTGCAGAGAAGGTTTACGAGAATGTTGCCAGAACACGAGGGGCCTGGGTTATCAGGAGAGTTGGGGCAGGCTAGGGTTCTATTCCTTCGAGCGCAGGAGGATGAGGGGTGATCTTATATAGGTGTATAAAACCATGAGAGGAATAGATCAGATGAATACATCCTATCTAGAGTGATGAGTAGGGGAATTGAGGACCAGAGGTTTAAGGTGAGGGGGGAAAGATTTAAAAGGAACCTGAGAGGCAGCTTTTTTCCACAAAGGTTGGTGGGTGTATGGAACGAGTTGCCGGGGGAGGTAGTTCAGGCAGGTACTATCATAACATTTAAAAGACAGACAGGTACATGGATAGGACAGGTTTAGATGGATATGGACCAGACGTGGGCAGGTGGGACTAGTGTAGGTGGGGCATGTTGGTCTGTGTGGGCATGTTGGTCGGCGTGGGCATGTTGGTCAGGGTGGGCATGTTGGTCGGTGTGGGCATGTTGGTCCGGGTGGGCATGTTGGTCCGGGTGGGCATGTTGGTCAGGGTGGGCATGTTGGTCGGCGTGGGCATGTTGGTCAGCGTGGGCATGTTGGTCGGCGTGGGCATGTTGGTCGGTGTGGGCATGATGGTCGGCGTGGGCATGTTGGTCCGGGTGGGCATGTTGGTCAGGGTGGGCATGTTGGTCAGCGTGGGAATGTTGGTCGGCGTGGGCATGTTGGTCGGCGTGGGCATGTTGGTCGGCGTGGGCATGTTGGTCGGCGTGGGCATGTTGGTCGGAGTGGGCATATTGGTCGGCGTGGGCATGTTGGTCGGTGTGGGCATGTTGGTCCGCGTGGACATGTTAGGCCAGTTTTCACGCTGTATGACTAATTGTTAGTCATTGTCCCCTGATTCCAGTTCCTTCCACAAGAGGAAACATCCTCCACATCCGTCCTGTCCAAATCTCATGAACTTTGACTTTGGTGATTTCCTCTCTCTCTCTCTCTCTCGGAACTTCCACTGAAAGCCTTGTCTGAGCTCAGCAGCTCAGCTCCCTCCCCAGTCTGGCCACCACCGGTCACCTCACCTGGTGTCACCTGCCAGCTCCCTCCCCACTCCATTCTGGACACTTCCGCACGACCTCAGGTTTACATTTCGAGTTACTATTAGGTATTGTCACATGTACCAAGGTAGGGTGAAGGTTTCTCACTCCTAAAGCTGGGTCTTGGCATGTAACATTGACCACAGATCCCTCCTGACCCACTGGGTTCCTCCAGCAGTTTATTCTTTGAAAAGATTCTTCCCCTGTATATTTCCACAAAACTGAAGCCTGCCTTGGACTGACTAGACGGTGATGAAGTGAGAGGTGAAGTGATTAACTGTGGGAAAGGTAATTCTACTGATGACTTATTTACCAGTTACTAAACACCTCATCGGTAATTACATTAGGAATTCAGAAACTAAAGGGTAAGGTGAACTTTGATTTCAGCCATTATTCCAAAGCTTGTCAAAGGTGACAGGAAGACGTGTTTAATAATGCAACGAAAGCTCGCCAACACCTTTACGTCCCTAGAAGATTGAGGACATTTGGAATGCTGATGAATTATGTGTAGGTGTAGTAGCTATAGACCAATTTCACTCCTGAATGTGGACCTCAAAATCCTCTCTAAAGCCCTTGCGCTTCGTCTTCAACGAGTGATGCCCTCCATTATCTCGTTAGACCAAACAGGGTTCATACCAGGCCGACAGTCTTCCCACAATACTAGGCATCTCCTTAACATCATCCATTCACCGAGTAGTGAGACCCCGGAGTCTCCCTCGACGCCGAAAAAGCTTTCGACAGGGTCGAGTGGAGGTACCTATATGAGGCGATGGACAGGTTTGGCCTCGGTAACAGTTTTATTCTTTGGGTCAGTCTATTATACTCATCCCCGGTGGCCTCAGTACAAACAAACGGCACACTGTCGCCCCACTTCCCCCTTCAGAGAGGTACCAGGCAGGGTTGCCCGTTATCACCACTTCTGTTTGTTGTCGCGATAGAACCCATGGCGGTTTGGTTACGCTCAGAGAAGGGCTTTAAAGGTATTACACGGTTCGACACAACTCATAAAGTCTCATTGTATGCGGATGACCTGCTCCTGTACATCTCAAACCCAGTCAGCTCTCTCCCTGTGATTACGAATATTTTAGAACGGTTTGGTGCGTATTCTGGTTATAAACTTAACTACCAAAAGAGTGAGCTATTACCGATTAACTCATTGGCTAAGCAGCTCCCTCGCTCTTAACCTCATTCAAATGGGCAGAGGACGGGTTTCGTTACCACGGCGTTTTTATCACAACACCCTTATCTGATATGTTTTTTTTAGTACTTTTTGTTTCGTTTATCTTACCATATTTGTGTGGATGTGTATGTATGTGAGTGTTGTTTGTCCCCATTTGGTTCCGACCTGATTCGGGTGGGTTGAAGGTGGGTAAGGGTAAGGGCTTTGAGGGTAAATTTTTTTTTTTTAATTTAAAAAAATTAAAAAAATTATGTGTAGGTGTGCAGGAGGGAGCACACTGACTGGTTGTATTATGGTCTTGTTCTTGTAATGCAAATCGCCCAGGAACGAAGGAGACCCAGAGAGTGGTGGACACTGCCCGGTCCATCACAGGTACTGACCTCCCCACCATCGAAGGTTGACGCAAACAGCTGGAGTAACTCTGCGGGACAGACAGCATCTCTGGAGAGAAGGAATGGGTGGTGTTTCGGGTCAAGACCCTTCTTCAGACTCAATGACACAATACGAAACATCACCCATTCCTTCTCTCCAGACAGGCTATCTGTCCCGCTGAGTTACTCCAGCTTTTTGTGTCTATCCCCACCAATGAAGGTGCATCATGGGTACTGACCTCCCCACCATCACATGCATCTAATGTGGAGAATAAGGGTGGGGGGGGGTGGAGAGAGAGAGGGAAAGCAAGGGTTACTAGAAGTTAGAGAAATCAATATTGGTACTGCTGGGTTGTAAGCTGCCCAAGTGAAATATGAGGTGCTGCTCCCCCCAATACTGTCTGTGTTTAAATCATTGGGAGGTGGCAAAAATAAATATAAATTGCCCATTCAGCTTTCTGCGTCACTCATTGTGCAGTGAGGATTGGGCCCATTCTATGCTGATCCAGAGTGTGTCTCTGTGGCAATAATTTCCCCCTGAAAAGCAGAGACCATCGAGGGGGAATCATCCTCCTTGGATCAGGGTCACCTGGATCTTAACGTGGGGGCTGTAGGGAGGGAGGAAGGAGCAGTCCCAGCAACACTGGACAACTGACCCTTGAGGGCACGAGGTAGAACGAGACCAGAGGGTGAAGCTTCTCCACCTTCTCAAGCATTTTTATCTCCATGGAAACTGCCGGCACCAAAGCCAGAAGATGGTTGAATCCACAAAGTCTCTGTCTGTGTTGTGAACATCGGCTGATTCTAAAGAGAAATAAAATAGTGTTTTGCTCGCTCAGATTGGCACAGTCATAATCGGGGGGGGGGGGGGGGGGGGGGGGGGGATTCTGGTTGTAATCTCTGGTAAAACAATGTAGCCTCGCTGATGGAATCACAAGCGTGTCATTGCAGGATTACAGGCTGAGTAACCACAGTCAGACTAAATGTTGTTTCCATTCAATCTCCAATCAGCCAGGACAACACAGGACACAATCAAGGCAGGCTAATACCAAGATATAGTCTATCCCAGTATTTAGAGATAACAAATAAAATGACAGTACAAAACAAGTTGATCTTCCCTATGTTTGTTTCAACTGTAGATTCTACTTTCAAAAAACAAGTTGAGAATATTCGAAAGCTAAATCCAATCTTTGCCTTTGATCCTTCCGAATAATCTATATATATATCTATATAATTAAAAGTCTCATCTTGACCACTTCCTGTTTGCACTGTGCTTTGATTTTAGAAAAAACGCTACCATATATGGCTGTGATTTTTGGCCATCTTACTCAGAGTCCTCCTCCGCTGTGCAAGCCCCGAGGATTTTTCCCATCGATTAAAAATAAAAGACTTATTAGTGTTTAAAAAATCTTGAGATTCTCACTCCTGTCAATCACCGACATGAAGGCCACGCCGCTTCTGGTAGGAGGGGAGGGATTATACAAACCGGAAGTGTGTGCGTGCCTCAGTCTGTCTGCAAGATGGCGAGGGAGAGGTCACGACTCTCTGAGCTTGGAAACTACAGAACACTGTGAGTATGCAATGCACTTGAATAAATGATTTGTTAGCCCTTAATGAAAATGAAATGAGTTGTTTGGCCTGTCCTGTGCTTGAAACTGCAATGGCAATGGAAATGAAGTGAAAATGCAATCCGCTGTTTGGCTTGAGCCTGCCCTGTGCTTGAAAGTGCAATGTCAATGGAAGTGAAATGAAAATGCAATGAGTTATTCGGTCTGTCCTGTGCTTGAAACTGCAATACAATTGGAAATGAGATGAAATGAGTTGTTTGGCCTGCCTGAAACCACTAATCTCGGCCCACAAGGCCCCTATTAGCCGAGAAACCAGTCTCTTTTGCCCAAAATGCCCCTTATTAGCCCAGGAGGAGCATTTTGGCCCAATGGGGACCTGACTGGTCGTCGAATGTCATAAATTGCTCACTGAACCGTCACCCATTCCTTCTCTCCAGTGATGCTGCCTGTCCCGCTGAGTTACTCCACAGATGCTGCCTGTCCCGCTGAGTTACTCCAGCATTTTGTGTCTATCTTTGGTTTAAACCAGCATCTGCAGTTCCTTCCTCCATCCCAGTGCCAGGGTCCCCATCACACCTCTGTGTGGGACGGGAATGGACAGAATGTTCTGGGCGTTATCTAATCATGGCCTCATTCAGGCCACAAGGCCGGGACTTGTCCAGTGTTTGTAACAATGTACCAGGTCTCGACACAAGGACTCTCTCCTCTTGTCTCTGCCGTTGTGCTGAGAATCCCGTGACCCAGGGTTCACCTTGCTGTTTGTAGATCACCATCCACACGCCACTGGTGCCATGGTGATCTTCACAGACATCGTTAACTAGATGACAGTATTGAGTCTAGAAGTTGGGAGGTCATGTTGCAGTTGTACAAGACGTTGGTGAGGCCGCATTTACATCATCGTGTTCAGTTCTGGGCACCATGTTATAGGAAAGATGTTGTCAAGCTGGAAAAGGTACAGGGAAAATTTACGAGAATGTTGCCGGGACTAGAGGGTGTGAGTTACAGGGAGAGGTTACGTAGGCTGGGACTCTATCCCTTGGAGGATGAGGGGACATCTTATAGAGGCGTATAAAATCATGAGAGGAATAGATCGGGTAGACGCACAGAGTCTCTTGCCCAGAGTAAGGGAATCGAAGACCGGAGGACTTACTGAGATTAAATTGGAATCTGAGGGGTAACTATTTCACACAGAGGGTGGTGGGTGCATGGAACAAGCTGCCAGAGGAGGTAGTTGAGACAGGGACTCCCAACATTTAAGAAACAGTTAGACAGGTACATGGATTGGACAGGTTTGGAGGGATATGGGCCAAACGCGGGCAGGTGGGACTAGTGTAGATGGGACATGTTGGCCGGTGTGGGCAAGTTGGGCCGAAGGGCCTGTTTCCACGCCGTATCACTCTAAGCCTCTATAACACAATGGGAAACATAGAAACATAGTGGCATGAGTAGGCTATTCGGCCCATCGAACCAGCACTGCCATTCAATGTGGTCATGGCTGATCATCTAAAATCAGTACCCCGTTCCTGCTTTCTCCCCATATCCCTTGATTCCTTTAGGCCTAACATTTTTCCTGCATCCAGCCTGTACAATCCTTTAAGAATTTTAGATGTTTCTATAAGATTGCCTCTCATCCTTCGAAATTCCAGTGAATACAAGCCCAGTCGATCCATTCTTTCATCATATGTCAGTCCCGCCATCCCGGGAATTAACCTGGTGAACCTACGCTGCACTCCCTCAATAGCAATAAAGTTCTTCCTCAAATTAGGAGACCAAAACTGCACACAATACTCCAGGTGCGGTCTCTGTACAACTGCAGTAGGACCTTCTTGCTCCTAAACTCAAATCCTCTCGCAATGAAGGCCAACATGCCAATAGCTTTCTTCGCTGCCTGCTGTCCCTGCATGCTTACTTTCAGTGACTGATGTACCAGGACCAGACCTAGGTCTCGTTGTGGAAGAAAGTGGCTGAACATAGAACTGGTGTGAGTGGGTCAGCATGGACTCGGTGGGCCGAAGGGTCTGTTCCCGTGCTGTGTCTCTGAACTCAACTATCCATTTTCCTCTCTGTGCACATATGCCAGCACATGGAACGTACTCAGTGTAATCCCCAGTGTGAAGAGAATGGAAAGTAAAACAGATACAGAAAGTAAAAGAGGAACCTGTGGCTGATCTGGAAAACTTCTCATTTTTACCCTGGGCATTCCCTCTTCTCCTGTCATGAGGTTCACAAGGTAACAACAGGGTGCGCCGGTTTCCTCCCACATCCCAAAGACGTGCAGGTTTGACTTGTGTAAATTGTACATGATTCTGAGTGTGTAGGATAGTGTATGGGTGATCGCTGGCTGGCGTGGACTTGATGGGCCGAAGGACCTGTTTCCACGTTGTATCTCTACAATAGATAAACTAAAGCTAATATGACTCCGAGTCTCCCATTCCAATAACAATAGCTTTCTGCTTTCAGGGACTGCTGGCGGGTTGCTCATTCCACAGCTGTGGGAGAGGGTGTCAAGCTGACCAATTAAGATGAACAATTAATTCATTAGCATATATAAAGCAGGAAAGGCCTGGTTTATGAGGTGTGGAACTGTAGATCACAGGCAGATTTACGCAGGGCTTCTGGATGGGAATCTGCTATTGTGTAGACAATGCAGAATTAAATTGCAGGAACCAAAACAATTTGTTGAAGGAACACAAAGGTACACAAAATTGCTGGAGAAACTCAGCGGGTGCAGCAGCATCTATGGAGCGAAGGAAATAGGCGACAGTTCGGGCCGAAACCCTAGGTTGAAGGAACACGACAGGTCAGGATGCACCTTTGGAGGGAACTGAACAGATGACATGTGCAGGAAGGAACTGCAGATGCTGGTTTAAACTGAAGATAGATGCAAAATGCTGGAGTATCTCAGAGTATACGCAGCATTTCTGGAGAGAAGGAATGGGTGACGTTTCGGGTCGAGACCCTTCTTCACAATGATGCATAGTTTTATTTAGTTTAGAGATACAGCACAAAGACAGGCCCTTCGGCCCATCGAGTCCGCACCGACCAGTGATCCCCACACACTAGCACTATCCTACACACACTAGGGACAATTTACAATCATACCAAGCCAATTAACCTATGAACCTGTACGTCTTTGGAGTGTGGGAGGAAACCAAGATCTCGGAGAAAACCCATAAGGGTCACGGAGAGAACGTACAAACTCCGCAGAGACAGCACCCGTAGTCAGGATCGAACCCGGGTCCCTGGCACTGTAAAGCAGCAACTCTACCACTGTGCCACCCTGTGTCTGACCAATCCCTTCACAGACGTTGCCTGACTCGCTGAGTTCCTCCAGCTGTTTGGGGTTTTTTCTCAAGATTCCAGCATCTGCAGTTCCTTGTGTCTCCAGTAAATTGCAGCAGTTTGCTTCCAAGCAGAACAGCATTCAAAGCACCGCAGCTCCTGGTTCATTCCTTAGTTAGGTATCTGTACACTGTGAATGGCTCAATTGTAATCATGTACAGTCTTTCCGCTGAGTGGATAGCACGCAACAAATGCTTTTCACTGTACCTCGCTACACGTGACAATAAACTAAACTGAAGTGAAGTGAGAAGTTGGAAAAGATGGGGAAGAGAATCACCGGGATGTTACAGGGATACAGGATGTTACAGGTTGTATAGGCTGGCAGGATTTACAATGCTCAGGGATGTACAAGATCATGAGGGGCGTGGATAAAGTGAACGTTCACAGTCCTTTCCCTGTGGTAGAGAATTCTAAAACTAGAGGCTACAGCCTTAAGGTGAGAGGGGAGAGATTTAAGAGGGACCTCGGAGGCAACTTTTTCAATTGGAGGTGAAAGCCCATGAGGTGACGGGTAGAATGGGCAAACTCCATACAGACAGCAGCCATAGTCCAGATCGAAGACAGGTCTCTGATGCTGTAAGGCAGCAACTCTACTGCTGTGCCACCCTGAAATATATTGTTTTTATACTTACCATTAAGTGAATCAGTAAAATCTAACGCAAGTGCCTAATATGCTCCTGTGTTGTAGTGGAACTGGTTTGTTCATTTGTCCTCTGGGCAAACAAGTTGGTTTAATTCATTCTATTCATAAATAGGTTGCTACAGAGTTTACAGCTGCCACAGGCAGTGATCTTGAGATCCTCAATGCTCACAATTATTCATAAATTCATAAGTTCTCGGAGTAGAATTAGGCCATTCGGCCCATCGTGTTAACTACACCATTTAATCATGGCTATTCTATCTTTCCCTCTCAGCCCCATTCTCCTGCCTTCTCCCCAAATCCCCTGACACCCGTACTAATCAAGAATCTGTCAACCTCTGCCTTAAAAATATCCATTGACTTGCCCTCCACAGCTGTCTGTGGCAATGAATTCCACTGATTCACCACCCTCTGACTAAAGAAATCCCTCCTCATCTCCTTTCGAGAGGAATGTCCTTTAATTCTGAGGCTGTGCCCTCTGGTCCTAGACTCTCCCACTAGTGAAGGAGGTCCTACTGCAGTTGTACAGGGCCCTGGTGAGACCGCACCTGGAGTATTGTTGAAGGCAGGAAGGGGGTACTGATTGGGGATGATCAGCCATGTTCACAGTGAATGGCGGTGCTGGCTCGAAGGGCCGAATGGCCTCCTCCTGCACCTATTGTTTATTGTCTCTAGTGGAAACATCCTCTCCACATCCACTCTATCCTGGCAACCCCCTGCTCAAGGCCGTTGGGTGGAGATGGAGAACATGACCCTTGGCTCTGGCTCATTGGGTGGTTAGACTCAGCGGGAGAGTGCTGCAGTGGGGAGGGAGGGCACCGATCGATTCCTCACAGACCCTGCCTTCTCCATGGACCTCATGTCCATTTCTGCTTCCAAATTATAAATATCTATAAATATCTGCAACAATAACGCTCTGTGTGTTTTCAGAGTTTAGCACGAGAAAGTGAATCAAATGTTTCAAGGGATAGATTGGCCCAGCTTGTAGCCTGGAGCAGTAAATGCAAAGGGCAGGGCTGGAGATGGGAAGGTTGCGATTCTCCAAGACTTTGATAGAAACATAGAAAAATAGGTGGTACACAAAAATGCTGGAGAAACTCAGCGGGTGCAGCAGCATCTATGGAGCGAAGGAAATAGGCAACGTTTCGGGCCGAAACCCTTCTTCAGACTGATCGAAAAATAGGTGCAGGACTAGGCCATTCGGCCCTTCGAGCCAGCACCGCCATTCAATATGATCATGGCTGATCATCCAGAATCAGTATCCCACCTGCATGTTTACTTTCAGTGACTGATGTACAAGGACACCCAGGTCTCGTTGCACCTCCCCTTTTCTTCATCTGACACCATTCAGATAATAATCTGCCTTCCTGTTCTTGCCACCTCACATTTATCCACATTATACTGCAACTGCCATGAATCTGCTCTCTCACCCAACCTATCCAAGTCACCTCTGGAGACCACTCCTGGAGACACTGTTGTCTGACCTTGCTTCCACTCCAAGGCCTGGCTTGTTCTTTATTCCATAGTTAGAGGAGTGGCAATGTTGGGCATTGCAGACACATCGGCCTTGCCTGAACCAAACAAGAAGCCCAGGAAATAGTAGCGACATATTGGTCATTCCCTCCCCTACACCATAACCCTTCCCCGGCCCGACCTCTACCTGTTACTCCCCATGTACATGGTGTTGGTGAGACCGTTACTGCTCTGTGGAGTCGGGGCAGGAGATGGGGACTCACACTGGACAATACTGGTCATTGGATGGATGAGCTGAACTCATTGCCATGCAAGCTTCTCACCGGAGATGTAGATCTGTGGGGTCCACCCTGAAGCTGGGCAGTTGGCAGCTCCAGTCTCAATGAAGGTTCAGCCCGAGAGAAGATGCCTCCGTACACAGCAGCCCATCAATTGACAACATCCTTGACAACATCCAGGCTGAGATACATTGATGTTTAACTCTAGGGGAAACAGAGTCAGAGGGGAGGTGTAGAAGCTGCAGGAGGTGTGACCCGCTGAGTTACTCCAGCACTCTGTGAAACGTCACCTATCCATGTTCTCCACAGATGCTGCCTGACCCGCTGAGTTACTCCAGCACTCTGTGAAACGTCACCTATCCATGTTCTCCACAGATGCTGCCTGACCCGCTGAGTTACTCCAGCACTCTGTGAAACATCACCTATCCATGTTCTCCACAGATGCTGCCTGACCCGCTGAGTTTCTTCAGCATTGGCATCTGCGTGTGTCTGGACAAGTAAGTGGGTGGAATTTTGAAGGACGCTTGTTGCCTCCAGTGAAGGAACGTTCCCCTCTCTGTACCTGGGTCTCAGAGACCGCTGGTGCTGGATTTATTTAGACTTTATTGATGCAGAGCGAAAACAGGCCCTTCGGCCCACCGGGTCCGTGCCGACCAGCGATCCCCGTACACCAGCATTCTCCAACACACTAGAGACAATTTACAATTTTTACTGAAGCCAATTAACCTACAGACCTGTATTTCTGAAGTGTGGGAGGAGCGCCCGGAGAAAACCCACGCAGGTCACGGGGAGAACGTACAAACTCCGTACAGACAGCACCCGTAGTCAGGATCAAACCCGGGTTTCTGGTGCTGTGAGGCAGCAGCTCTACCCGCTGCGCCACCGTGCCGCCCTTTGTCTGTAGACCACACTGTTGCTGCTTTCACTCTGGGTTGCAAAGGGTTAAGTATCTGATGTGTTTTATCTATGTTCCCTTTATCAGAATTATCTGCGTGGCCGGGATTCTCCACAACTATTTGTTGTCAAATCTCCAGCATTCCACTGATTGCTGAAGCAGTGGAGTATTTGTAAAATGCCAAGTATGTACACAGTGCTGTTCCCTGCAACTGTACACACATCCTGCACACAGGTCCTGTACACACGTCCTACACAGTGGCTGTACACACATGCCCTGTACACACGCCCTGTACACATGCCCTGTACACACGCCCTACACAGTGGCTGTACACACACGCCCTGTACACATGCCCTGTACACACGTCCTACACAGTGGCTGTACACACGCCCTGTACACACGCCCTACACAGTGGCTGTACACACGCCCTGTACACACGCCCTACACAGTGGCTGTACACACGCCCTGTACACACGCCCTACACAGTGGCTGTACACACGCCCTGTACACACGCCCTGTACACACGTCCTGTACACACGCCCTGTACACACGTCCTGTACACACGCCCTGTACACACGTCCTGTACACACGCCCTGTACACACGTCCTGTACACACGCCCTGTACACATGCCCTGTACACACGTCCTGTACACACATGTCCTGCACAGTGGGGGAGTTCTTACTGTCATTGATGATATTTGATCCACTATTAGAGGCCCCGGACTGGCCAATAGAGGTCATAAGTGATAGGAGCAGATTTAGGCCACTCGGCCCATCAAGTCTACTCCACCATTCATTCACGGCTGGTCTATCTCTCCTAACCCCATTCTCCTGCCTTCTCCCCGTAACCCCGGCACCCGCACTAATCTAGAGCAGAGACCAAGCACGTACGATCCACACTGGGATTCCACGCTCAGCTCTGTTGAAGATTGAGAGATCAGGAACTGAGGGTGAGACGCTGGGGGGATGGGGAGTGTGGGTGGGAGGGGGACGGACGGGGGGAGGGGGGGAGTGTGGGTGGGAGGGGGACGGACGGGGGGAGGGGGCAATAGGGGGGAATAACAGGGAATGTGTGACTGGGAATGGGAGACGAGTGCAGGGAGTGTCAGCAACGTCCTGTGTTCTGATGTTGATTTGAAAGTTTATTGTCACGTGTACCGAGGTACAATGAACAGCTTTTGTTGCGGGCTAACCAGTCAGTGGAATGATTACAACCCAGCCATTTACAGTGTATACAACATACACGTTACACCAGGGTTATGTCCGCGCCCGGGTGGTACGTAGAGGGACTGCACGCTGCCCACGAGGGAAGCCGTCGAGCCCGGTCCCTGCTGGCCCCGGAGACCGAGAACCGGACAGGAGGTGGAGGGATTGGTTGACGGACGCTGGGACAAAGGCCGGTGGGAAGGAGGTCGGCAACAGGAGGTGAGCCAGAGGCAGGAAGGCTGAATGTGGCTGGGCGAGGGGCTTGAGTAGCGAATGTTGCAGAGTGGCTGGGCCAAATGCCTGTCCCGTCGTGTGTGGGCTTGTGATCATTAACACAAACCATCACACCTTACGGCACCAGCTTCCCTGTGGCTGGTTGGAGCAGAGCCGGCTGCGGCACAGAGGCACCAACTTCACCAACACTTCACCAACTTCACCAACTTCACCGACTTCTCCAATACTTCACCAAGAACGCTTTATAGGAGCTTCCTGCAGGACAGAGACACCAGCGCTGCACTAACTGCGTCATCTGGAAGGATGTCGTGAGGATGGGGAAGGCGCTATCACAATGCATGTCTTCCTTCAGGAAGGAAGGGGAAATTCCAGTCAAGGTTCATGGCCGTGTACACAGTGACCTCCCACAGTATGCATGCGTGCGTGTGTGAACAGTGACCTCCCACAGTATACACGTATGCATGTTTGCAGTGACCTCTCGGATTGCATACATGTGAGTGCACGCATGTGCATGTACGCAGTGACTTCACACAATGCACACGTGTGTGCGTGTTTGGGCATGTAGAGGGGGGCCACGTGTGTACGGCGTGCGTGAGGAATGTGACAGACAGGGCTGCCAATGTAGGAATGCAGGCATTCGGGTGAATAATTCACATTCCGTTTCTATCTGTGTTTAGAGGATTGACTTCCATCCGAGCATTTTTTCTGAGAAAGTCATAAATCAGTGGCTGTGAGTCACGCGCTTGGAGGAGGTTTGGTCCAGATCTGGAGAGCAAGACTCAGGTGAGATAAAGTGATCGGCTCCACGCCCAGAGTTGTGAGCCCATTAGTGAAGACAGACACAGAGTGCTGGAGTAACTTAGTGGGTCAGGCAGCAAAGCCACCACAGACAGACATTAAAAACAACTTATTTCCACGAGTAGTAGCTCTACTCTATAACCAAACGTTTTTTTTAAATTTCATTCACATGTTTAAACTGTAATGTTTTATTATTAAATGTTTTATGTGTCATTCCTAATTGTTGGGGGGAGGTGGGAGGGGTAGGGGTGGGGGTGGGGGAGGGGTGCGAGTCTCTGCGCTCTGTGTGGGGGTGTTGCCCCTGGGCTGGGGCCCCACAGACAGTCTCCGTCCCCCAGTACAGCAGTGTGTGGCCCTCTGGTCTGCAGGGACCGGCAGAGGCTCAGCTCCATGTTCACACTACACCATTGCCATCACTACAATGATTCCTCTCACACCACCTCCTGTTCCCCGCACCTCACACCTTCACAGGTTATAGGAGTAGAATTAGGCCATTCGGCCCATCCAGTCTACTCCGCCACTCAATCATGTCTGATCTCTGCCTCTTAAACCCATGTTCCTGCCCTCACAAGCTCTTCAATAGTTGTACAGCATCACGGGATAGTCGGGGACAGGATAGCAAGGAAACAGGCCCTTCGGCCCAGCGTCCTTGCCAACCCATCATTTCCAGCATTTAGTGTCTACCTTCGGTTTGATGTTATTGTCGGTCTGGTCATCGATTCCATTTAAAATCTGTGTAGCAGAGTTGGATATTGAGATTATTGTCACCTGCACCGGGATACAATGAAAAGCTTTAGATTTGGGTGTCACGGTGGAGCAGCGGGTAGAGCTGCTGCCTCACAGCGCCAGAGACCCGGGTTCCATCCTGACTACGGGTGCTGTCTGTACGGAGTTTGCACGTTCTCCCCGTGACCTGCGTGGGTTTTCTCCGGGTGCTCCGGTTTCCTCCCACACTCCAAAGACGTGCAGGTTTGTAGGTTAATTGGCTTGGTAAATGTAAATTGTCCCTAGTGGGTGTGGGATAGTGTTAGTGTGCAGGGATCGCTGAGAAAGTGCAGACTCGCTGGGCTAAAGGTACTGTTTCCACGCTGTATCTCTACACTAAATGTGTGCTGGCTGGCCAGTCAGCGGAAAGCCAATACATGATTGTGTACAGAGTGAACAGAGACAGGATGAAGGGATTAATGTTCACTGCCAGATAAAGTCCAATGAATATTATGATTTACTGACTGTCTGTTCGATAGCTCAGACAAGGTCTGTAGTAAATAGCACGGACTCCACAGTAAATTCACCCGTTAACGCTGCCACTTGTTACACAGTCAGTGCTGCAGTAATCACCGCCTGTAATCAGAGAATGGATAATGCAGATGTTCACTTGCAATAGCCCGCACTTCTTAAAGATGTCGAGTCAGCCAATGTCAGAGCCTCAGCTCAGAGCCAGATAACAGGCTGGCAGAACAGTCTGATGCCTCTAGCTGACGACTTTAACCCTTTGTTCCATAACAAGATCAATTGGCCCCTGATCTGTGAGTAAATGCTCTCAAAACATGATCTCATCTCCGTGCAATGAAACTCTGCCTCAAACCAGGGAAAGTTGTGGAGACGGCTGTATCATTCCTGGGAGAGGAATCTGGGGAATGTTAGTTGGACGCAGGTGGCCACAGGAACTCCTGTGGAGAATTCCTGTTCCACGGCTCCATCCCGATCCACACCAGGAATGCCGGTCTGTGAGGAACACTGGCTAAGTATAGAGGAGTTGTAGACAAAATGGCAGATGGAGTTTAATCTGAGCAAGTGTGAGTTGTTGCACTTTGAGATGGACATGGACAGGACAAGTGTAGAGGGATATTGACCAAAGTTGGGAAATGGGAGTAGTTTAGATGGGTCAAGCAGGTCAGCATGAACTAGTTGGGCTGAAGGGCCTGGTTCTGTGCTGGGTGACCCGATGCCTATCAGTCACAATGCAACACTATGTCTTTGGTCAGTCCGTATTTGGGGTATTGTAGATCTGGTCGCCCCCGTTGCAGGATGTGGGGGCTTTGGTGAGGGTGGAGAGGTTGGCCAGAATGTTGCCTGGATTAGAGGGTGTTGGCTACAGGGAGAGGATGGACAGACTTGCATTATGAAAGGCCTAGAGACGGTAGACACTCAGAACCTTTTACCCGGAATGAAAACATAAAATACTAGAGGGCACAGCTTTAAGGTGAGAGGGAAAAGTTTAAAGGAGATTTGTGGAGCAAATGTTTTACACAGAGGGTGATGGGTGGGAGGAAGGCGCTGCCAGGGGTGGTGGTGGAGGCAGATACCATTGTGGTGTTTAGATGGGAACATGGATGCAGGGAATGGAGGATATGGATCACGTACAGAGGAGATTAGTTTACCTTGGCATCATGTACAGCATGGACATCGTGGGCTGAAGGGCCTCTTTTAGTTTAGTTTGGTTCATTATTGTCACGTGTGCCGAGGTACAGTTCGTTCCCTCGTGTGTCAGATCGTGTGTC